>NW_025367438.1:0-6535 GCF_016433145.1 Gracilinanus agilis | reverse complement strand
GAGAGGGAGAGGGAAATAGAGAGAGAGAGACGGGAAGGAAGGAGAGAGGAGATAGAGAAAGAGAGGAAGGGAGAGAGGAAGTGAGACTGAGAGAAAGAGAGAGAATGAGCACTAAGGGGTTTAGGAGAGGCTTCCCCAAAGAGGGGCACCTGAACTGAATTTTGCAAGAAGTCAGAGGCAGAGATAAAGAGGAAGGGCATTTCAAGTAAGGGGAACAGCCCAGGCAAAGATCCAGAGGCAGGAGATAACATGTGAGGAATGGAGAGAAGGGCAGTTTGGCTGAACCACAGAGTAAAGGGGGTGGGGGATATTGTACAATAAGTTTCTGTGGCATTAGGCCCATGAGGTAAATGCCAACGCGAGGAATTTTCTCCTAGAAGCAATAATGGGGAACCCCTGAAACTTCCCACAGGCCTGGGCCTGGGCTGACCTGGGCTTTAAGAGGAGTTCATTTCAGTAGCAGTGCAGATGATTGCTTGATAGGGTGGAGAGGGGAGGGACTGACAGCAATGACACCATCTAGGAGGCTACTGCAATAGTCCAGGCAAGAAGTGGTGAGGAGGGCGGGTGGGAGCCATGTGGGAGGAGGTGGAATGGCCAGGGCTCAGCAGGGGGCTCCACAGGGGCCCCGAAGAAGCAAGCAGAAGGTGTCCTGCTTTTCCCTCCTCAGCCACCTCGTGCCCTTCTGCTGCCTCTCTCTGCTCCCACCTTAGACAAACTGGCACCAGCGGCCTTCTTTCTTGCTCAAAGCCCCAGATTCCCTTCTGCTAAAGCAGGGACCTCCAGACCACACAACAGATCAGTCAGTATCCCTAGGTAGGTCTCCAAGCCAGCTGCCACCTGTTTTCAGGGATGCCCGGCAGGCAGGCGGGCAGGCAGGCGGGCAGGGGTGGGGGTGGCTTCCTGAGCTGCCGGGGGAGCCAAAGCTCATCTCTTCAGTTCCATTCGGGCCTCGGTTATGGCCCACCTCTCTGCCAATAGCCCCTCCGTACCCCTGGAGTGTCAGAGATGCGAAGCCTGAGGAAAATGAAAAGCAGGCCTCACGTCAGCTGGGAGCTCCATCTCCGAAGGGCTGGAGCTTCGATTTCAGGCGAGAGCCGGCAGATGGGGCAGCAGTAACACCCACTCACCTACCCTGCTGGAGACCTAGGGTTCCAGTGTGTCTTCGGAGAGAGGGGGTGGTAGCATCCCACTGAACTCCCCCCCCCCTTCAGCTCTGGCTCAGGCCTTGCTAGTTGCCTAGCAACAACCAGACCACCTGCAGGTATGTGGGGCTGCTCTTAGCCTTGGAAAGGGGTCCAGCTCTCTGGAGTCTGAGGTTGGGACCCTTATTCTGGGTAGAGCGTAACTCGTTAGGGTTGAGGCAGAGCCAGAGATTCTTGGGGATCTGCGTGCTTCATTTTACAGAGGGAGAAAGTGAGGCCCGGAGTAAGGAAGGGACTTGTGGGAAGTCACCCAGAAAATCGTTGGCATCGGCAGGACTACGAGCCGGGTTTCCCGCTTGATTCTGAGCCCCTAGTTTTCCTTCCTCTTCTGCACCAACCGGGGGGATGCAGTAGCAGAGTGCCCCAATCAGAACTCCCATTCTGGCACTTCCTCTCGAAAAGCTCTGGGAGGGAGGGGCAAGGGGAAGAAGACCGGGAGCCCCATTGGACGGAGCAGGAAGCTCGGACAAGGGTCCCACTGCTAGGAAGGGTTCAAGGTGGAATTCCTCCAAGGCCAGCCTAGTTCTGCCCTGGCCCATCCCACTGGGGCTCCGAAGTCAGATGGAGCCATTCTTTCCCTTCTCCTTGGTGTCCAGGCTGAGTCCCAGGACTGTGGCCATAGGAAGGAAGTCTCAGGTTAGGCGGTCGGGCTGTCCCCCCTCCAGGACTTGGAGGGCACAGGGAAGGCAGAGAGGCTCTGGCTCTGCTTTGAGCATTTGCCGGTGACCGTGAACCCCCCCCCCCGAACCATTCACATAGGTTTAGCTATTCTGTCGGGGTACCTGGGCCAGCACTTCCCACGTCTGATGGAGTTCTCCCACTGGCCCCAAGAAAAACTGAGCGGCCACTCCTAGGGCTTCCTCCCCAAAGAGGCATCCCAGTGGCTCTGTCCAGGCCCCCACAGTAGCAGGAGGTGGTGGTGGATGCCTGGGAGACCACAGGAGAGTCCAAGGAGTGGGCCTCGGGGTCATCACAGGGGCTCTTACAGCCTCCGTTCTCTTTGGCCTCTGGCTCTCCCGGTGCCCAAAGTCTGTCTCTCACCTGAGGCTCCCATCAGAACTCTGCTTTTCCTCCTCGGTCCTCTCTCTTCCCACCTCCACCCCTGGGCCTCGTTCTCTTCAGCCGCCCCACCCCAACTTGCTCGCCCATTCACATTTGGTCCCCAAAGTGATGTCCTCTCGGATCCCCCTTCCTTAGTTCTGTTCTCTGGGGATCCTCGGATGACGGAAGAGCCCACTGAGGGCCTTGAGGTCTGCCTCTCCAGCCAGCAGCTTTGGAGTCTCCCCCACAGCCCCCAGAAGCCTGAGGGGGGCAATGGGCAGCCTTCCACAAACTAGCGACTACAGGTCGCTTGTCAAGCAGCAGGGGCGGCAGAGGTCAGGGGCCGAGCCCCAGGGCTGGAGGGGCTGGGCTCGGAAGAGCCATCCAGCGCCCCTTGCCATCGAGTCTTCCGTGCCGAAGGATCCACATGGCCCACCCCCAGCCCCCTCCCAGGGCTCTCCCTTTTGGAGCAAGCCCTGGAGCTGGCAAGCTTCTTCCAATAGCTCTCTCCTGAACGGCGGTGGGCACGGATGCCAGCGATGGATGGGATGGGGGACAGGGGACACGGGGGGGTCAGGTCCTGGAGGCTAGACCGGCCCTGGGATCAGACTCGGTGCCAGGTCCTTCTTGCCCAAGATTTCAGGAGCTGGGCTGGGAAAGGGAGGGGGAGGGGTGGCTGTGCAAGGGAAGGGGGGTAGGTAGTGGTGGAAGCCTCTGTCCCTTTAAGGAGCTGCTGTTTAGCATTCCTGCTGCTGCTGCTGCCTCTGCCTGTATCTGCACGCTGATTGGTTGAGAGCAACTGCTCTGGGAGCCAGGGAGAGATGCTCTTGACTCCACTCAGCTCCATCCTGGGGACCAGAGCAGGTGCGGTTCTCTCAGTAGCCAGCCTTCCCTTCCCCTTGGTCCCTCCCCCTAGCCACCTCTGGGCCTGGGCCCAGGAGCCACCACGGGCGACACGGAGCCACCAGTGCTGGAGGGGGAGCCTTGGGGTCGGGGCAGCGTTGGGGCAGAGGCCCCAGGACGTCCGCCCGGCCCCAGGCCCCGCTCAGCCCGAGCTCCCCCCCGGGTTCCCCCTCCTGCCTGGCCGGAGCCCTGTGATTGTACCCGGGAGCCCAGTGGGGTAGAAGTGGCCGGAGGCTGGGGGGGCCGAGCAGCAGGGGCAAGTGCCATGCACAAACACCACCACTGCTGCAAATGCCCGGAGTGCTACGAGGCGACACGCCTGGCTGCTCTCAGGCGCCTCGAACCACCTGGCTATGGGGACTGGCAGGTGCCCGACCCCTACGGAGGAGGGGGCGGCAATGGGAGCAGTGGGGGCTACGGCTACAGCTCCCAGACGCTGCCCTCCCAGGCAGGGGCTGCCCCCACCCCTCGAACCAAAGCCAAACTCATCCCCACCGGCCGGGATGTGGGGCCTGTGACCCCTAAACCTGGCCCGGGCAAGAGCACCCCCAAACTCAATGGCAGTGGCCCCGGCTGGTGGCCCGAGTGCACCTGCACCAACCGTGACTGGTATGAACAGGTATGGACCAGGGAGCCTGGAGGGGCTGCTGGGGGAGGCGGAGGGCTGGGGGCCTGAAGATGGCAGCTCGAGGGGACTGGAGCCCGGACGTGGAGGATTCCGAGAAAATAGCGATGCAGCTGGGGAGAAGGGAGCGTGGGGGGCGGGGGGATCTGGGCAGGGTAATAGTCGGGGACCCGTGTGTGGCGGGCGAGGCGAGGGTGCTCACTGTGTGCCGTGAATTTGGGCGTCCATCAGGCTCTCCTTTCATGTGTGTGTCTCTAGGGGAGAAGAGGAATCGTGGGTTTCTCTGTGTATGAGAGTGAAATCATGTATGTGGGGGGAGGGCTCGCTGGGTTTCCATGTGCCTGGATATATATTCGTGTGTGTGTGTGTGTGTGTGTGTGTGTGTGTGTGTGTGTGTGTGTCTAGATGGCTCCGAGCTAGCTCTGCACAGGTCTCTTTGTGTGGGGGGGTGGGGGTGGGTGTCTCTGCATGTATGCCTGGATGGGCTCTCATGTCTAAATGTATGTGTCTGCTAGCATGTGGCTGTGTGTGTGTGTGTGTGCGTGTGCGCGCGTGTACAAGCTCCAGCTTGGCATCTAGCCTGCTCTTCTGTGAGCAGTTTGATGGGCAGGGGAGGGGGAGGAGGTAAGCGACACCTCCAGGGCTCCAGGGACCCACCGCTCAGTAGTGCTGCCCTGTTGCTGGGACCGGCGGAGGTGGGCAGATGGATAGACTCTATTGTCCGAGGTGCTCCGCCGGGCCTCCCTCGGAGCTTGTCTCCTTTGTCTCCAGAACAGCAGCTCAGTCTCTGAAGTGGGGGGTGGGGGAAGGACAAGGGCAACGGTGGGGGGACAAGTGGGGTGAGCTGGTTCCGTGGGCACACCGTGGGCATGGTGCCCAGCCCGAGGCAGAGGGCTAGGAAGCTGGCCCGGTGTGGCATGTCCCTCCCTGTGAGGCTTCCCGATGGAGTGGAAGGAGCCGGGTCTCCCTCTACTCCTGACTTTGAGCTGTTTGCCAGCTCCCTGGGTGCTGGGCACAACCCCGGCTTCTGCTCTCAGCCTAGCCGCCAGCTTAGAAAATGGAAGAAGCTTATGTATGTGTGAGGCAGCAAAATGGAGTCTGGGCCGGCAGAACAGGAGCCCTGGCATGCTGTGTGTGGCAGAGCCAGGGGGCGGATGGCCGTGGCCATCTCTGCTGACGGCTCCTGGGCCAGCAGAACCAGCCGGGGCACGCGGTGGGTGCGTGGTAGGAGCCAGGGGGCGGATGGCCGTGGCCATCTCTGCTGACAGCTCCTGAGCCAAAGCCCTGAGGAAGGAGTGAGGAGGGGGAGCTGGGAGGGGGGCTGCCTAATGGCTCCCTGAGCTCCAGCCCCAAGGCTGGCCATTCTGGCACATCCTCTCTTCTCCACGAGGGACAGGGACCGGCCTAGGAAGGCAGAGAGCTTTTGGCTTCTCCCTTAGCCTGGCTCTCCTCCTTCCCGCCTGCCCGCCTGCTGGCCAGCCCTTCGTCCCATCTCTGTCCTTTGGCCCTTCATCCTCCCCATTTAACCCTCCCCATCCCAATGAGCCTTGCCCTGCCTGGAGGCTAGCGTGGGCTACAGAGGGAAGCTGGCCCTGCTGACTAGAGCTGTTTCTCCAGGGATTGGGGGAGAGGGGGGGATCTGAAGCCCCCTCCCCCCACACTCATCCCATCCGGAAGCCATGGGGAGATGGACAGTATCGGGTTAGCCTGTCCCGCCTTCCCAGAGACTCGGGCATGTGCGCACACATGTGCTCGGGCTACACGGGCGGCTACATGCTTCTGGATGTGTCCGTGTGTGCTCCTCTTCCCCCCGTGGTGTGGACACATGGGACAAATGAGTCTGCCCTGATGGTGGGCAGTGTTGGGAAGCCAGGAGACACTTGGCATCAGCCGATCAGTTCTCCAGCTAAGGTGGAGAACTGGCAGAGAGCTGGCAGCTGACAGTGGCTAACCACTCACATCCCTGTTTCAGAAGAAAATCAGGGTGCGGGGGATGCAGTCAGACCACAGCAGCACCCCCTCCCCCCGCCGCCCCATGTCCTCCCTCCCTTCTCTCCCCTCCACCACCCCCTCTAATTTCCTTGGTGACACCAATGCTGCGGGGGCCACTGGGTCTTCTTTGGCTCCCCAGGGCCAATGATCAGAAGTGTGAGGGTTGTTAGGACCTGGGGAGGGAAGCTGGGAGGAGGTACGGGGGCGAGAGCTGGCACTGGCGGGGGTGGGGAGCCGACTGTCTGTCTATCCAGAAGAGTGTTCTCATATGAGAAAGGGCCATGTGTGTGATCATGCTGTATGTAGTGTCTGTCTGTCTGGCTGTCTCTCAGATGTCAAGTTGTTTTCTGGGGGAGGATGACTACTACTCGCCCCCCGGGCTCCCTCCCATCCCCTGAAACATGCTTGAGCTTCATCCCCAACAATCCAGTATGGCTCCAGCTTCTCTCCTGCATGAGAGCATGCCCCCTGCCCTGCCCTAGTCCTTTCTGGGAAGCAGTGCTAAGTGGGCTGGAGAGAAGCAGGCCCCCGGGGAGGAATGGTTAGATCCCTGCTCTGCACTGAGGGGTGAGGGGAGTCGGTTTCCTGGGTGTTCTTCAGGTCTAGCTCACAGAGGACATCTCACTCCAAATTCAAGTGGGGAGCAGTGTCTGATGTGTGCCCTAGTCTTGGCAGCTCAGGAGACAGTTTGCCAGGGAAGGGGGGAAGGAGGGAAGGGAGGAAGAAAGGAAGGAAGGAAGGAAGGAAGGAAGGAAGGAAGGAAGGAAGG
>NW_025367437.1:0-2073 GCF_016433145.1 Gracilinanus agilis | reverse complement strand
AAAAAAAAAGAAATTCTTTACCAAAGTCATGAGAAACTTTTGTGTATGTTGTGGGATGCCCTGAATCCTAGAGTTCCTTTACTCTAGAATTTAAAAGTTTCCACAAAAGAGGCCAGCTAGATAGAACAGTAGATAGAGAGACAGGGTTGGAGTCAAGAGGACCTGGGTTCAAATGTGACCTTAGACACTTCCTAGCTGTGTGATCCTGGACAAGCCACTTAGGCCCATTGCCTGGCCCTTACTGCTCTTCTGTCTCAGAATTGCTACTGTTATTTATAATTTTATTTTAATGATTTAGTTTTATATGAGTATTCTTTTACAACAATAACCAATATGGAAATATGTTTTGTATGATAATACATACATAATCTAGTTCAAATTGCTTTACCATCTCCAAGAATGAGGAGGGAAGGAGATGATTTAGATCTTATAATTAAAAGATGTGTTGAAAATTGTTATTACATGTAATTGGGAAAATAAAATACCTTTGAATAAAAAAAGTTAACATCTGCAAAAAGAATTTATACTAAGGCAGAAAGAAAGGGTTATTAAAAAAATTCTGTAGTTGTAACAATAATAATAATAGTTCACATCTATATAATGCTTAAGAGTTTACAAAGTACCTTTCTTTACAATAATCCTTTGAGGTAAAGGTAGTAAAGTATCTCCAATTATTGGGTCCACCATTAGTTTTCAATTCTTTGCCTCCAAAAAAAGAACTATTATAAATATTTTTGTACAGACAAGTCTTCCTTTTCCTCTTTCTTTGATCTCTTTTGGAATATAGATCTCAGAATATATTATTACTGAGTCACGAAAATGTTTTAATTTTTTAAAAAATCCTCCTTGTACAAGGTGACTCTTTTTGCTTTTTTTTTTTTTTTTGCTTTTTTACCAGAAAAATTCATTTTAGGATTATGGGATTATAGATTTATAGCTGGAAGGGAACTTAAAGGGCATCTAGTCCAGCACCATCTCCCTTTTCCCCACCCCCATATTGCAGATGAAGAAACTGAGATCCACAGAGAAGCTAAATAAACTTGTAAATGTCAGAGGTGAAATTTGAACCCAAGTCTTGTTGATTCCAAGTACACTCTGTCCAGGACATCGTACTCCCTTTTTATTTCCCAGACAACTGTGTCTGGCTGCTTGACACAGGTGAGGAAACTGAAGATCCAAAGGGTTAAGCAATTTGCCCCCAAGGTCACAGAACCAAGAACTGGAACTCACACTCAGATCTCTCATTTAGAGTTCTTTCTCTCCATGATGGCATTTACATTTCATCTCAGTGTGATGTTCACAGTTAAACAAAAGATGGGAGGGGAAAAGGCACATTCCCAGCACATTATAAATCCTTGCAGAAACATGATTTTACTTCTCTTAGTTCAATGAACTATTTTTGTGCTGATTAATTTGAAAGCCCTGTTTATACAGCAAGAAGTCATTAGAACATGGCTCATTATTATATAGATCCAAATATGCTATAAATCAAATTTCTGACCCTTAAAATTTAATAACAACATATTATTAGTTATTCTATAATGTAGCCATTTGGCCCACATGTCCCTAAGCAATCATAATAGGGGCGAGAAAGGAGAAAAAAACAAAAAACCCCAAAACATCTGTGAATCTAGCTTCGTGCCACTATTTTGGGATTCTGAGGGAAAGATATTTTACCCTTTTTAGTCACTTGTGGCCTTACTGGTACAGAGTACAGTAGCAAACAATGATAAAGGATATGCTGTTCCTGTAGTCTAAAAACAGCTCTGGAGCTCCCTGTCATTGGAAACTAGCTAAGTCATCCGGGGAGGGCATGGAAGCTGCCACACCAGCCTTTTTACCTGGAGCTCGTTGGACCTGATAAGCTACCTGACTGCACCCTCATTAATATTCTGGTTTGGGAGCATTTCTCTCTCTGTGCATGGCTAAGTAAAAAGAATGCATCAATGACAACCCTCAAATGATGTGTGAAGTACCTTTGATCTTAGAGGACTGGAAAGGGCTTTAAATCAACTTAATTACACCAACCCCCCCCAAACCCTATTATTATTATCATTATCATTATCATTATTT
>NW_025367436.1:0-1143 GCF_016433145.1 Gracilinanus agilis | reverse complement strand
GGAAAGTGAGGCTCAGAAATCAAATGAACTGATAAGCAAATTGAACATTAGAAATGACCAGATTGAAAAGGAAAACCAGTCCCTAAAGGCTAGAATCGAGCAATTAGAAGCTAACGATCTCTCTAGACAACAAGAACAAATAAAACAAAGTCAAAAGACTGAAAAAATAGAAGGAAATATGAAATATCTCAATGAGAGAGTGACAGACCAAGAAAACCGGTCTAGAAGAGACAATTTGAGAATAATTGGTCTTCCAGAAAAACCAGAAATTAATAAAAACCTGGACTCCGTACTAAAAGAAATTATTCAGCAAAATTGCCCTGAAGTCCTACAACAAGAGGGCAATATAGACATCGAAAGGATTCATAAAACACCCACCATATTCGACCCAGAGAAGAAATCAGTTAGAAATATTATTGCCAAATTCAAAAGCTTTCAAGCAAAAGAAAAAATCTTACAAGAAGCCAGAAACAGACAATTCAAATATCAAGGAGCACCAATCAGGATCACACAGGATCTGGCAGCCTCCACACTAAAAGACCATAAGGCTTGGAATACAATATTCAGAAAGGCAAGAGAGCTGGGCCTGCAACCACGGATCAACTACCCATCAAAACTGACTATATAGGGGGCAGCTGGGTAGCTCAGTGGATTGAGAGCCAGGCCTAGAGACTGGGAGGTCCTAGGTTCAAATCTGGCTTCAGACACTTCCTAGCTGTGTGACCCTGGGCAAGTCACTTGACCCCCATTGCCTACCCTTACCACTCTTCTGCCTTGAAGCCAATACACAGTATTGACTCCAAGATGGAAGGTAAGGGTTTAAAAAAAAACTGACTATATATTTCCAGGGGAAAGTATGGGCATTCAACAAAATTGAAGAATTCCAGGTATTTGCACAGAAAAGACCAGGGCTGAATGGAAAGTTTGATATCCAACCACTAAAATCGAGAGAAACCTGAAAAGGTAAATAAGATACAGAGGGAAAAGAAAGAAAATTTATTAGTTTTAAATTTGCCTTTTTAAGGGCCTCAGTGAGATCTAATTATCTGTATTCCTATGTAGAGAAATGTTATGTTTAATTCTCTGTAGTGAACTCTATTCACTATTATAATATTCACTATTATAGTAATCAGAAGAATAATT
>NW_025367435.1:0-3840 GCF_016433145.1 Gracilinanus agilis | reverse complement strand
TTCTTTCTCTTCCTTCATTTCCTTCTTTCCATATACACAGTGAAAACTTACAATAGACTTGGGAGTGGGGGGGAGATGGAGGAGACCGGTGAAAAGATGAAAACTTGGTACTTCCCAGACAGAATCCTAGGGTTATTCAGAGCTAACAAAAGGCTCAGATGGGCTCATTCCAAGTCTAGCCTGGGCTTACCAGGGGATTTGGGGCAGGTCTCATTTTGTTTTTCTCTCTGTGCCTCAGTTACCTCACTCATGAAAACCTGGGGATGTAATATGAATCGATAGCTTCTGACTGCAATATTAATCAACTTCTGTGAGGGATGGAAGCTAAAAAAAAAGACTGCAAAACACAGCAGGAGCAGGAAAGGAGTATGTTCCAGCAAACAGCACTCTCACAATGGTAGGGAGCAGCTTGGGGCCATTTGGAGGAAAGGACCTATCTTGGGTCTCTCCAGTTACAGATGAGGGCATACAGAGAATGAAGGACCAAATGACAGCAAAGAGAAATCAAAATATTTGGCAAATGATGATAATGGAACGAAATGTCCCTATGAGATGTCTCAGTAGAGCACTAGAAGCAGCCCATGGGTCAATCTGAGGTTGAGTTTTTGAATAGGAAGGAAACTAAGGCATGAGCTCAAAGAAGAGACACAGCCAAAGGATCATCAGGGAAGTGACTTTAGAGATCATCTGACCCAAATCTCTAATGTTGAAGATGAAGTAGCTGAGGCTGAAAAGTCAGGTGACTTGGACAAACAAGGAATAAGTAGAAGTACAAGGATTTGAATTCACATCCTTTGACTTCTGATCCATCAGTCTTTCCACTACACTATAATCCTCTCTTCTCCCAAACTCCCAATAGACATGGCATTGGAGCTGAGATAGAGAAAAATCAAAGAGAGATTGGAACTTGTGAGCTTGGAATTTGCCAGTCATGTGAAAAAGTCCTCATTTGAAGCTATCTAAAACAATTTTATATGTGAAATCCTCTCCTATGAGGACCATATAATGCTACTGGATTCCCAACTGAAAGGAAGGTGATCTGGAGCCATTTGGCAGCTGCTCTGTCTGATGAAAATAATCCCATTCTCCTTCTCCCTTGATGAGGTATTATAGGGCAGCCCCATCCACATTGGGGTTTGCCCCTTATCTACCTCCATTTGAAACTTCCCTTTTTCAGTTGAGAACACCTTTATGGGGAGTTCATATGCATTTCCTCAACCTCCCCTCCAAATGCCTCATACTTGTTGTTCCTTATGGCCCAACGATATTCCATCACATTCCAAAATAAAAGTTTTTGGCCACTCTCTAAGCAATGTACCCTTCCTTGTTTTAAGTCACTTGCCACCTCCAAAAGTACTCCCATCATGTATTGATTTTTTCCCTGCCTTTAAGCTTTTCTTGAAATTTAGTCAGTCTATACCCTTTACATTCTTGGTTTAAAAAAGTAATATTAATAATGATGATGCTGGTGATAAGAATAACATTTATTTAGCCTCTTAAGATTTGTAAAGCACTTTATAAAAATTATCTGACTTGATGCAATAACTCTGGAATAGAGGTGCTATCATCATCTCCATTATACAGTTAAGAAAACTGAGGTGGACAGAGGTTAAATGACTTAGCCAGGTTCACATGACTAGCAAGCATCTGAGGCAGCATTCCTATGCAGGTCTTCCTGCCTCCAAGTGCAGAAGTTTATTTCCCGGGTCATCTACCTGACCACTCGAAACCACTGAAAATCTCTTCTTACGCCTCCCCAACTCCCAGATCTCAAGCTGACTAAATTTTTCTTTGAAAGACATATGGAAGTGATTGTAGGCAGAAATCTGTGTCATCTTATAGCTGTGCCTAAATACGCTGTCCCTGAGTAATATCCCACCATTTGAGGTTAAAAAATAGCTATGTCCCCCCACACAGGGCAAAGATGGCAGCGTCCACTTCTCTGATGGACCGGCAAGCCAAAGTCAAAGGGCAACCTTGACGCTTCCTTCCTTTGGGGTGGTCAAGATCTACAAAGAATCACCACCTTCCCTCACCCTGGAGGAGACAGGCCGGGACCCAGAGTCCAAGAGCCCTGGAGATAGCCGCCCCTCCCTTCCCAACCTCGATTATTGGCTTTGCCTCCAGTTGGAGGCCCCGGAGCCATTTTCCAGGGGACTGAACCCTTCGAAAGATGCCATCTGGCTCTCGCCTCTGCAGGTGCTCCACACACAAGCAGTCACGTCGCCTGAAGACCTGGAGAAGAAAGTTCTTGACACCAAAGTCCTTGGAACTGTCAAGCCATCCAACGTCACAAACGGATGTGGTTTTGTCAATGGAAATGACATTAAGGAAGAGGCATCACCATCTGCTTTGCTGCTCATCCCAAAGAACCAGGGGACTTTCCCATCTGACTCGCAGCTGAAACTTTCCATTTGTGTTACTAGAATAAGAATTAGAGTTTTACTTTCCCCACTGATGACACAAGGCTTTGCAAAGAACGAGTGCTTATAAATCTTTTTTCATCCATTCATGTATTTGTTTATTCATTATTTGTTTTTAATAATATTTTTAGTTTTTATTATTATTTATCTATTCATTAATTAATTACTAATTTTTGTTTTTGTTTTTTTAATAATTTTTAAATAAAAATAAATTTAATAATAATAATTAATTATTAATTAAAGGCAGACAAGTGGCATGGTGGATAGAGTGCTCAAGATGGAATCGGGAAGACCCGAATTCAAATTAGCAGCAGACACTTACTCATTCTGTGGCCTTGGGCAAGACACTCCATCTTTATATACCCCAGAAATCTCATCTTTAAAATGAAGAGAAAGAAAATAAGAAGCCCCCAATCTTTAAGACTACATTTAAAAGTCTAATGATCGCTGGAGGAAACTACTTTATTAAAGTTCTTTTGGTAAAAAGGGATTTATACATTTGAGCGTATTCAAAAGTCTCCCTCATGAAAACACGCCATTGTTTCTTAATCAATAAAAAAAAAAAGATTAGGAAAAAAAATGAAAACAAGCCGTTGGTGTTGTCCCGTTATCAAACCAAGAGTCGAGAATGATGAACTGGCCTATTTTTAATGCATTCTTTTAATTTGTTCTTTTTTTTTGTGGGCCCATTATATACATCATATAGTAAGATATTAAAATTGGGGATGATAAAAGAAACCTGATCTTCAAAATACACACACATATTATAATAGCTTCTACCTTATCTATTTGTTTTTAGATGAAGTGAGATAATGTTCATAAAGTTTTTGGTCAACCTTAAAGAGCTCATTCATTTCATGCTTGATTTGGAATCAGGACAACCTGGGTTCAAATCCTGCCTCTAACATTTACTAGCTAGGCACCTCTGGGCCAGACACCACCTCTCAGGCCCTCAGGAAACTCCCTAAGACTTACTTACAACGTCCCAAGTCGGGGATGCTCTATATTGGAGGAAGATTTTGCCCAACCCAACACTTCCCACACTGGAGAAATCACAGATCATTTGCCTATTTGGGGATCCCATTCAGAAGTACCCTATGATGTGAGGGGTGGGGGAGACCCACAGGCATGCCTGGAGGCACGTTGGATCTGTCCGTATGTCACTGGCCACGGCCGGGGTATCTGGTTTCCAGCCCAGATGTGGTTTGTTTGTGGATGATGGTGATTATTCAAATTAGGTGACACGAAGGAATTTCTGAGACAAATAATAATGTTCTGAAACGACTCAACAGATTGAAAGCCTGGCCTCGAGATAGGAGGTCCTGGGTTCAAATGTGGCCTTAGATGCTTCCCAGCTGAGTGACTGTGGGCAAGTCACTTAACCCCCATTGCCTAGCTCTTATCACTCTTCTGTCTT
>NW_025367434.1:0-3050 GCF_016433145.1 Gracilinanus agilis | reverse complement strand
CCCTTCCCTTCCCTTCCCTTCCCTTCCCTTCCCTTCCCTTCCCTTTCTTCTTCTCTTCCCTTTTTTCTTTCCTTCCCTTCCCTCTTTTCTTTTTTTTTTCTGAGTAAATTGACTTCATGACAGTAAAGAAATATCACACAAACACAATGTCTGCAAACACACCCAGTTAGTTTGAGACCCTGAGCATCAAATGTGGCAGATCTTTATAGACAAAAAGAGGACCTTACAAACTTGTTTACTGCTCTAAGACCAGAGGATCCATGTACTGGTCCTCTTTTATTTTTTAATTAAAAAAAAACTTAAACTCTTATCTTTGTCTTAGAATCAATGCTGTGTAGTATTCTAAGGCAGAAGAGTGGTGAAGGCTAGGTGATAGGGGTTAAGTGACTTGCCCAGGGTCACACAACTGTTGTAGGGGAAGGGTCACATCCAAAGAATTGACAACTCTGGTAGTCTCCAAGAAGAGGGAGCAAGCTTTATTAAAAGAGTGTGTGGAGGTAGAAAGTGACCCAAGGAGTCTTCAAAGAATGCTCTTTATCTTGTTAGGTTGTTAAGGAATGGGTCAATTGTTTGGGTGGTTGTAGCCTCCCAAAGATGTCACCTTACCCATAGTCCATTTTAAGTCCATGTGGCTTTACCCATGATTTTTTTGCCTTGAGGGGTGGGGTTGAAGACCACAGGGCCCCTTTCAGTCAAATTTTAGCTAGTTCCGTGCAGGCTCCAGGGAGGGAAGGTCCCTGGTCCACTGTGCCTATGCTGATTGGCCAGTTGCAGAGTTCCTGCCTACATCTTTATAGCAACCTGTCAACATCCATGCACCAACCTGTCTGCATGGCAACCAACATTCCCAGCTAGGAAGTGTCTGATATCAAATTTACACCCAGGCTCTCTATTCACTGAGCTGCCCCTGCTTTGGTTGTTTTCTAAAACCACTCAAGGCACTGAATCTCCTGATTTTTCTGGTCCCCGAGGCTGATTGGGTCTTGGGTTTAGCTATTGGCTGGATCCATTAATAATGGCAGTGTTCCTTTTCCAGTGGCTGCCATCTTAATTAAATAGCTGGGTTTGGCATCTGCTCCCTTTTTCTTTCTCCTTTTCCAGCTCTACTCCACCCCAAACTCCCCACACCCAGCAATCTAGGGCATAAGAGTGCTTTTCTAGGTCTCATTTATTAATCAACAAATATGTAAACACCTACTATGTGCCTTTGGGCACTGCGTTCTGTCTGGGGAATACGAATACAACTATGAAATTTCCACTTCCCTCAAAGTGGTTCATGCCTGATCGTTGACAAACTAGAGATTCCAAGAGGGAAGCTAGAAGGCAAGGGAGATAGAATAGAGTACTGAGTCTGGAGTCAGGAGGACCTGAGTTCAAATACAGCCTTAGGTACTGGGCAAGTCACTTAACTTTGTTTTGCCTCAATTTTCTCATCTGTCAAATGAGCTAGAGAAGGAAATGGCAACCCACTTCAGTATCTTTGCTAACAAAACCCCAGATGAGGTCATGAGAAGTTGGATATGAGTCAAACCATTGAACAACCATCACAAAGGAATTTTGAGAGAGAAAGATGATTGGGTGATACCTTCTAGCAACACAGGAACAGGCTCACAGAATATCCAAGTTTGAAGAAATCAGACATTGTGTCTACCCCATACCTGAGCAAGAATCTATACAACCTCTCCAACAGTCAATTAGCTTTTGATCAGACATCAAGTAAGAGGGAACTCTTTATTGCCTCAAAAGCAGCCCATTCCATATTTGAAAAACCATCCCAGGAAGGCTTTCCTTATATCCAACTTCAGTCTGCTTATGCAATTCCTGACTGTTCTGTGGCTGTGGAAAACTTAACAGTGGCGAGATCTTGTATTTACCAAGTTGATTTTAAATTCATCACCTCTTTGGTCCAGGTGAAGAGTATATTTCATCTTGGTTTATCATTGCATTGATCAGAATTTTAAAGTCTTCCAAAATTGTTTTTCTCTATGGTGCTGCTGTGTAAACTATGCTCCTAGTTATGCACATTTCACTCAGCACAAAGCACAGATATCTTTCCAGTTTCCTTTGGAACTGTTCATTTTGCTATTTCTTTCTTTAAAAAAACAAACAAAAAAAACCCTTACCTTCCACCTTAGAATCAATACTATGTATTGGTTCCAAGGCAGAAAAGTGGTAAGGGCTAGGCACTGGGGGTGAAGTGACTTACCTAGGGTCACACAGCTAGGAAGTGTCTGAGGTCAGATTTGAACCTAAGACCTCTCTATACACTGAGCTACCCATATGCCCCCTCATTTTGCTATTTCTTGTGGCATAAAAATGTTCCAACCATATACCATAATCTGTACCCAAGAGGACAACCCCTAGTTTCTAATTTTGGGTTACCACAAAAAGACCTAATCAGTATTTTTTTCAAATATGTCCTTTTCCTTTCTTTGAGATTTCTTGGGATATAGAGCTGGTAAGTGGTATCACTAGGTCAAAAAGTATGCATTGGTCAGTAACTTTGGGGGCATCATTCCCAGAAGGGCAAATTCATAGCTCCACCAACAGTTAACTGGTGGGCTTGTTTTCTTGCATTCCTTCCAATATCTGTAATTTTTGCCAGTCTGATAGGTGTAAGGTGAAACTTCAAAGTTATTTTAGTGTAGATTTCCCCAATTATTAGTGATTTAGAGCATTTTTTTTCATATGTTGTTGAGCTCGGATTTTCAAAAGACTCCATATCCTTTGACAATTTATTGAGAATTGGCTCTTAGTTTTGTAAATTTCAAATGATTTCTTATATAGCTTGGATATGAGATCTTTATTAGAAAAACTTACTGCAGGGACAAGCTAAGTGACTCAGTGGATAGAAAACCAGGCCCAGAGATGGGAAGTTTTCAGTTCAAATTTTGCCTTAGACACTTCCTAGTTGTGTGACTTTTGCCTAGCCCTTACTGCTCTTCTAACTTAGAACTGGAAGGTAAGGGTTAAAGAAAGAAAGAAAGAAAGAAGGAAGGAAGGAAGGAAGGAAGGAAGGAAGGAAGGAAAGGAAGGAAGGAAGGAAGGAA
>NW_025367433.1:0-8231 GCF_016433145.1 Gracilinanus agilis | reverse complement strand
CTCTCTCTCTCTCTGTTTCTCTCTCTCTCTCTCTCTCTCTCTCTCTCTCTCTCTCTCTCTCTCTCTCTGTTTCTCTCTTTCTCTCTCTCCTTGTTCTTCTTGCCTTCTTTCTCCTCCTTCCTCTTCTCCTGCTTTCTTTTCTCCCTCTCTCCCTTCTTCCCTCTCTCTTTCTCTCCAATTCACCCTTCAGGTCCTATGGCCATTTCTCTTGTCAGGAAAACAAATAACCTCCTATACTGTGCACATTTGTTTATTTCTAAATAACCCCTCTAACTCATAAAATCATAATTTTGAAGTATGTATTTTATAGGCAAAGATGAAAAAAGTGTCATTTGATAATGAAATGGACTCATTATGACATGAACTAGTTCAGTTTGCATCTTTGTATAAAGTAAGTGATTAATCAGTGTTTGCCAAATTGCATTTAAATGGTGGAATCAAAACAAAATGTAAATGGAGGGACAGTGGGAAGGATGCTAGATTTGCTAGCAAGAAACCTGGGTTTGAATCCTGCTTCTGACACACTCATGTGAATATCAGTGAGTCATTTTGCTTCTGAGACTTGGTTTCCTCACTTGTAAAGTGGGGAAAAAGATAAGGATTAAAAGAAATGCATGCCTTTTTTTATAGTGTAGGACACTGAGGTTCAGGAAAGTGAGATGATTTTGCTTAAGGCCAAGTAGTTAATGAGTGCTAGAGCCAAGTGTTTTATAGATCTCAGGATACTGTATAAATGTAGGTAAAGAGAAGGGAACTGAACCTGGAATTATACTGCCAGAGAGAAAAGAAGGATCTCTTTCTACCACAGAGTACAAGAAAACACCTTCTGTGCAATTTAAAGTCTTAGAGAGTTGCCTGAACTTTGGGAGGTTAAGTAACTTCTCACTCAGGGTTCCATAATCAGTATGTCAGACAGGACTTGAGCCAGTCTTCTTGGCTGTAAGGCCAGCTCTCTATCTGTCTCAGCAGATTGCTTCACATATAAATGTAAATTATTGTTATTATCTACATTCACAGTTAGCAGTAAATATGCTACCATAAATCCTGTAGAAACCTGGGCTTGTGATTTGAGGGGAACAAGCTAAAGGTAATCTGGTTTATATCATTAACTATTTTAAAACTCTATCCTTGCCAAGGGAGCTTTAGTAAGTAACTCTGCTCTTAGTTGGCTCCTGAGTTTTGAAAGGAAAGGCAGGGAAAAAAAAGAAACCAAGCCACTTACTGCTCTCTTAACTGATTCTACCAAAGGTCCTGGAATGTCTTATGTGGACCTTTGACCTTTAATCTTCCTTTCTCACTGATGGGCTTTCAAGTTCTTTCTGTGTCTTTAGGGGGCTTAAGTAAGGTCAGTCTTTCATTTACTTGTGTGCCTGAATTCCTGTTATTTTCAGCTTTGCAGGACAATGCGTTTCCATTGGGTGCTACAACAGACAACAACTTTGTAAGGCTGTGTGCGGTTTTATTCTCTGAGACTTTCTCTGTCTTGTGCTGCCTTCTCTCAAATTTGTAGCTAGCTTCTCTGAGTTAGGGCCCTTGTATTGTCTTTACAGTGCTAACTCAAAAAAAGGCCATGATTTTATTGAAAGAGAAGTATCTTCTGACACCAATCTAATACCAGGCAAATAGGGAGAGAGTGTGTGTATGTATTATTAAATATTTGTATAGATGTGCATAAAGAAAAGTATTAAAGGCTTGCAATGTAGTCACTATGCTAATTGATCTGCAGACAAATACGAAAAAGAGCTAGTCCTTGTCCTCAGGGAATTTATATTCAAGTAGAAGAAGCCAACATGTGTAGGAGAGTGGTGGCAGGGGAGAGACTTTTTGAGCTGAGCAGTCTTCAAGATAGCAAATAATGGTGAATGGAGCCAGAGGGCAATTAGTTTACTTCAGTGGTTCTCAAACATTTTTGGCCTACTGCCCCCTTTCCAGAAAAAAATATTACTTAGTGCCCTAGAAATTAAATTAAAAAAATTTTTAATAGCAATTAATAGGAAAGATAAACACACCTGTGGCCATCACTGCTTTCCTGGATTGCTGCAGCACCCACCAGGGGGTGGTGGTGCTCACTTTGGGAATCACTGGTTTACTTGTTCTTTCTAGGAAAGACTGTGTAGATTTGATTACTGTTCTCAGGTCTAGAGGTGGAAAGTAGGGAGAGCTCTCCATTACTAATTGGAGACCCGCCATGCTCTCTGGAGATCTTCATGCCATACAATTGTATCTGTGCCTGTGTATAGCTTTCGTCACTGTTTTCTCATTTCTCCTTCTTTTTGGAATCCTTTGAATCCATTAAAGCAACTCATGTCACCTTCTACATAAAGCCTTTCCTGCCCTTTTCTCTCCTCAGCCACCAGTGCTTTTACCTCCAAAATGTATTATTTAATCTTGTATAGATTACATGTTGTTTCCCCTGACAGAATGTAAGTTCCTTGAGGGCAGGAACTGTTTTGTTTCTGTCTTTCTATCTCTAGTGTCTAGATAATGCCTAACAAATTGTACTTACTTAATAAGTGCTTATTGATTTATCTGAATCATTCTACCAATTAGGATCAATTAGGATCACAGACTAATTATTAAGGAAGAAACTTCCATATAATTGTAAAAAAAAAAAGCCACTGAACCAAAGCAGCGAATATTAATTCTTATAGACTCCTTTGAAGCTTTATTTGCTCCCTTTTGATGCATGGTGTAGTAGTGGAAAGAATACTGGCATAGAACTCAGGAGATGTGCCTCTAATTCACTTTGTGATTATTTACAAGTCATTAGCCTCTGTGCCTCAGTTTCCTTGAATTTAAGTGAGAAGATTGGACTAGATGGTCTCTAAAGCAACCCTCAGCTCTAACAAAATCTCTGATTCATTTTTATCTAACATTTACGAATAAGCTTATTTGTCTGGCAAAAAATTAGAAAGAGAAATGGGGTTGTGTGGAATTAGAGGCAGGCACAATGGCAACCAAAATTATAGCTGATAACTTGGCACCATGGGGAAGACAGAAAAACCATGGTGTAGTTGTAGAATTATATTACTATGCAATATAATGAAGGTTATTCTTAACAGACACCATCTGAAATCTTGGGGTAAAGTTACTGAAGTTATTGAGAAAAAGTTAAATGATTTAAATTATGGTCAGTGTCAAATAATATGTTTTGTGGTTCAAAGAATCAAAATTGTAGGTTATGCAAAGAACAATGGAGAGACACACAGCAAACATAAGCAGACTCTATCAAATGACTAAAGGTGATCTGTATAAGAATCAGTCAGTAATCGATGAGCATTTATTAATTACTTAATGTATGCCAGAGACTCTGCTAGGTTCTACAGATACAAATATGCAGACTGGAAACAATTCCTTACTCTTAAGGATCTTACATTTTAATAAGGAGTATAAGGGATATTACCTAGGAAATGTAATAATCATCATTGTTATAACTGGCATTTTAAGATGGCTTTAAGGTTTGAAAAATTACCTACATCATTTCATACCAGTTCCTATATAAGAATGAATGGTAATAGCAGATAAACAGTTCAAGCTATGGTGGAGAGTTGAGTCTCCTTACATTGAATGACTAACATTGAGACTCTCTGGGAACCCACTCAAGAATTACATAGGATGAAAAGGGATGGAAAGGAGGAAAGCTAGGTTGCTCAGTGATTAGAGCGCTAGGCCTGGAGCTGGAGGATCTGGATTCAAATCTAGCCTCACACATTTCTTAGCAATGTGACCCTGGGCAAGTCACTTAACCACATTGCGGAGCCTTAAAGCTCTTCGATACTTAGTATGGATTCTAAGACGGAAGTTAAGGGTTAAAAAAAAAGACATAGAAAGGCTTTCCTATGTATATACATAAGGGAGTATATATATTGATATAATATTGGGATTCAATGGGACCCATAACAAATTTCAGAAAGACTTCCATCTAAAATAGTGTTGATCTTTCAGTATATATTTATATCTGTGTATAAATATACACAGTGTATAGATATTTGCATGTATGTATATATATACAAATAATAGCTATATCTATACATATATAGCTATATAAGTAAACACACACATGTGATTGTGTATTACATGTATAAATATACACATATGTATAATATTTAGGTGTATATGTGCTTATTTTCTTTCATTTTTTTAAAATTTTTTTTTAACCCTTGTACTTTGGTGTATTGTCTCATAGGTGGAAGATTGGTAAGGGTGGGCAATGGGGGTCAAGTGACTTGCCCAGGGTCACACAGCTGGGAAGTGGCTGAGGCCGGGTTTGAACCTAGGACCTCCTGTCTCTAGGCCTGACTCACTCCACTGAGCTACCCAGCTGCCCCCTGTATATGTGCTTATGTATAACTATAGAAAATTTTGGTATTTTAAACTACTTAACCTTTACAGCAAAAACAAAATTCTTCACCTATAAAAATACCAAATACTTTTCTTAAGTCTAACATACTGAGGAAAGATGACAGAGTTAAAGTCTTTTTTAGTCTCATTACCTTGTTATTTTTTAAAATCTAAATATTACCTGTTAGATAATATTAAATAATTAAAGGCACTCCAACCTTGAATATAAGATGATGTGAAAGTTTCATCAAATGAGCAAAATCTTGAGATTAAAACAAAGCCAATAAAATAGCTAATATTAAAAAAAAATTGGCTCTTAAGGGAATGAGCTTTATTTAGTTATAAAACTCCTTGATGTCACACTGCATTTATTCCCTGATGGTGCCAGATAAATGATGAGTCCCTCATGTAGACCCAGATGCTAAACATAATCGTTTTTCTCTTGATGTTGTTCAGCTTACACATTTGCCCTAGCTTTTCTAATCAAGTAGAAATAATTATATTAATAAAATTCCACAATTTTAAACACTTAATAAAATAGCCAGGTGCTGATTATCAGATATAATGCTTCTTTCTAGTACAGCTTGAAGTGCTTGTTCTTAAATTCATTCTTTGGTTTATATTTAAAAGTTCTGTGTCTCCTCTTCTGCTAATACCCCACTGGAGAGATAATTTTTAGGTATAATATTAGACGTGCTTTTATGCATACGGGCGGATAATAAGAAAATTGTTTAGTTCTTTTTCAGTTGTATTCAAGTCTTTGACCCCATTTGGAATTTTCTTGGTAAAGATACTGCAATTCTTTGTCATTTTCCAGCTCATTTTACAGATGAGGAAATTGAGGCAAAGAAAGTTAAGTGACTTGTCCAGGTTACATAGCTAATAAGTCTGAGACCAGATTTGAGCTCAGGAGGATGAGTCTTCCTGACTCCACATTCAGCATTCTATCCACTGTGTCACCTAGCTGCCCTGTAATGATAATGATAACAACATACATTATTTAATGTTTATTAAATGCTTTGCCACAAGCCTATAAGCTTGGTAGCATAAGTATTGCTGTCTTCATTTTAGAGAAAGGGAAGCTGAGACTCAGGGAGTTGAGGTGAGGTGATAGGGTCAAGTTCATATGGCAAATAAGGGGCAGAAACAGAATTTAAACCAAATCTTGTGACCCCAAACCTAGAACTCTTTTCACTATGCCAATGCTGCCTCTTATTTGAGGTCGTGTATCTTTTTTTTTTTTTAATTTTCCATAGTAATAAGGCACTTTATAACTTAAGTAGAGTGGAAAGAATTCTGGAGTTGCAATTTAGGAAGATATGAACCTCAGCTGTATTTGGGCAAGTTTCTTCACCTTGTTCAGCTTCTGTTTTCTCATCTGGAAAAGTAGGATTATAGCACCTATGCTCAGGGTTAAGAATAGGATCAAAAAAGATAATGTAATTAAAGTGCTTTGTAAATATTATAGTGTTATAAAATGGTAGCAATTACAATTGCTACAATTATCTTAGCATTATGTTTTTATAATTTAGTGGTAAGCATGTTACAATAGTATTTTTTCCTATTGGATAAATATTTGTTAAGTACCTATCTTGAAGACCTACTAGCCATCCTTAGGAATTTGGCAGTGATAGGATCCCAGACCCTGAAATGATAGTACCTTTCTTTGTATTTTCAGTGTTTAGCACACAGTAGGTGCTTAGTAGGTGTTGACTATTTGAAGTACTGTCACATAGGAAAGGCATTTGATGTGTTCTGCTTGTCCCTAAAGGTTGAAAATTGCAGAGGTAAATTTCTGTTTAATATAAGACTTAACCTTGCTTCTGGAAGTAGGGGGTTCCATATCAATAGATGCATTCAACCAAAAGCTGACTAAAGAACTTGTTGGGTGTTTTGTATAGAGAAAGGTGTTCTGATAAAGGTTTTAATAACCAGCTCTCCGGAAAGAAAAAAGAACACTTGACACTTTTAAATTTAATCAGAATCATGAACTTTTTTTCCCCCATGACTATCTTAAATCTAGACAGTCAAGAAAATAATAAGTCAAGTGCTGATTTGTAGCATTTGCTGATTTCCAAGGTGTAAATGCTCACACTGAAAACTTAACAATCAAAAAGAGAGCCAGTTCAGATTGGTTCCAGTGTTTCTCTGTGTAGAGGGAATTCTTGGTCAGGTACGAATAGGATTAGGTAGATTCCGATGACTTTCCCAGCTCTAAGATTCCTTATTATATAGAGAGGTTAGGTATCAGGGAGAAATAGAAAAAATTTGGATGAGATATTTTCCTTGAACTCGTGAACTTTATAGAGTCTAAAATGGATTCTATTGGCCAAGTATGTTATAATAATCTATTGTTGGGGTAGAGATCATTTGGTAATACAAATATCAATGTGTATATGCAAATATATACATGCACATAATCAAAATATATTGTATACATATATAATATTTCAACATAAATATAATATTCTGATATAATTGTTCTTATATAGACTACTATTGAATAATGATTAAATTCTGTTGACTTTTGAAAATAGTTGGGAAGAGAACATAGAAATCATTTGGTAATAGAAGGACATATGGATATACAAATTATCTATCTATATACATGTATATCTATATACAAATAGTCAATATGAATAAAATTTCTGGTATAAATTTGTCCCTATGTTCATTCTTGTAAAATAATGATTGAATTTAGTTGATGCTTGGAAGTAGTTGAGAAGAGAATGTTGTGGTGACTTTTTCAATATTCAAACTTTGTGTTGTTAGTGTAATATTATATAGTGGAGGGAGAACTGGCCTGGGAATTTGAGGATTTGGATGTAAGGGTAGGTTCTGAAACTTATTAACACTGTGATACTTGCAAAATCATTTAATTTCTCAGAATTTCACTTTCCTCAATTGTAAAATGGGGGATTCATAATCATATTTTCCATTCATAGGGTTGTTGGTTTTTACTTGGTAAATTTTTTAAAAATTATTTTTCCATGGTTACATGATTCATGTTCTTTCTTTCCCCTTTTCCCTCTCCTTTCCCAGGGCTGACAAGCAATTCCACTGGGTTATACATGTATTATCATTCAATACCTATTTCCATTTTATTCATTTTTGTAATATAGTAATCTTTTTGTTTTATTTTTTTTAATTTTATTTTAAACCCTTAACTTCTGTGTATTGACTTATAGGTGGAAGAGTGGTAAGGGTAGGCAATGGGGGTCAAGTGACTTGCCCAGGGTCACACAGCTGGGAAGTGTCTGAGGCTGGATTTGAACCTAGGACCTCCCGTCTCTAGGCCTGGCTCTCAATCCACTGAGCTACCCAGCTGCCCCCCTATAGTAATCTTTTAAAAACCAAACCCATATAAACCAAAGCCCATATAAACAAGTGATAAATCAAAAGTTTTCCTTCTGTGTTTCTACTCCAACAGTTCTTTCGCTCTGTGTTGATAGCATTCTTTCTCATAAGCCCCTTGGTATTGTCCTGGATCATTGCATTGCTATTAGTAGCAAAGTTGATTACATATTATCATTTTATAATGTTTCACTTTCTGTGTACTCTTCAGTATTCAGTACTGTGTACTGTGTTCTGGTTCTGCTCATTTCGCTCCACATCAGTTTGTGGAGGTCTTTCTAGCTCAAGTGAAAATCAAGCAGTTTATCGTTCCTTGTTGCACAATAGCATTCCATCACCGTTATATACTACAATTTGCTCAGCCATTCCCTAAACGAGGGACGTCCCCTCACTTTCCAATTTTTTTGCACCACAAAGAATGAGGCTATGAATATTTTTGTACAAACGTTTTTCCTTATTATCTCTTTGGTATATAAATCTAGTAGTGGTATTGCTGGATCAAAGGGTATGCATTCTTTTAAAGCCCTTTGGGCATA
>NW_025367432.1:0-8822 GCF_016433145.1 Gracilinanus agilis | reverse complement strand
TTCCTTTCCTTTCCTTTTCTTTTTCCTTTTCTTTTTCCTTTTCCTTTTCTCTTGGCTTTCTATTCCAGTACCTGTTTCTATACCAGTTCTATAGCACAGTACCTGAGCCCAGCTTTCTGGAAAAGTGAATTTGTTTATGGTTTCTGAGGTTATAACCCAACTCAGTTCCGGCCTAGTGAAATGGAACCCCCTGGACAAATCTCTCCCTCTTTTACTAAGAGGAAGCAAGATTCCTTTTAGTTTACATTGGCAGGGATATCTTTTAACACCAAGGGTAATATCATTCCAAAACATTTGCTCCATCCTCCTGTTTAACAGCTGGCCAAATGCTGCAATCATAGAATGTAGAGCTGGAAGGAACTTTAGAGAAATTATCTTATGCAATCCCCTCAAAATGTATAGATGAGGGGGGCAGCTAGGTGGTTCAGTGGATAGAGAATTAGGTCTAAAGATGGGAAGACTTTTGTTCAGTTACTGCTTAGCTGTATGATCCTGTCATTGAACTCCCATTGCCTCACCCTTATGACTCTTCTGTCTTAGAACCAATACATAGATTCTAAGACAAAAGGTAAGGGTTTAAATATATACATATATACATATGCATGTACACATATGTATATAAAATATATACATATATTTATAGTAAACACACACACATATATAATACATCTATATGTATGTGTGTGTCTATATGTGTATATATGCATATGAGGAAAGTGAGGCTCCAGTGATTTGCCCAAGTTCACACAGTTAGCTATGTGAATAGAGCTGGTAACTGGGTCCCTTGATTCTTGGTCCAGTTCTTTCTTCATTAGTCTTTCATCTCTAAGGTGGTGTCTAGTTTCAGAACCTGATGATCTATGATTTACTCACTCCATAGAATTACATGGAATTCTATCTTATGTTACAGAGAAGTAGAAGGAGAATAAAATAAGAGAAGTGGGGGGTAATTGGAGGGAGGGGAAGTAGGAGGGCGATAAAAAGCAAAACATTGGTGAGGAGGAACAGAGTGAAAGGGAAAAGAGAAGAATCAAAAGGGGAAAATAAGATGGAGGGCAATACACAGTATATTCACATTCATATTCACGATGAACTCACCCTTAAAACAGAAGTAGATAGCAGAGTAGGTTAAAAACCAGAATCCTACTATATGTTGTTTACAAGAAACCCACATGAGGCAGGATGACACACAGAGAGTAAAGGTAAAAGGCTGGAGCAGAATTTATTATGCATCATCTAAAGTAAAAAAAGCAAGAGTAGCAATCATGCTCTCAGACAAAGCTAAAGCAAAAATTGATCTGATTAACAGAGATAAGGAAGGAAATTACATTTTGCTAAAAAGTACTATAAACAATGAAGTAATTATCAGTACTAATCATATATGCACCAAATGGTATAGCAACCAGATTTTTAAAGGAGAAACTAAAGAAGCTTATGGAGGAAATAGATGGTAAAACTATACTAGTGAGGTACCTCAACCTTCCCCTATCAGAACTAGATAAATTGAACCCCCTCAAAATAAGAAAGAAGTAAGGGAAGTGAATGAAATTTTAGAAAAATTAGAGCTAATAGATATCTGGAGAAAATTGAGTAGGAATAAAAAGAAACATACCTTCTTTTCAGCAGCACATGGCACATTTACAAAGGTTGACCATGTACTAGGGCACAAAAGCATCACAAACAAATGCAGAAAAGCAGAAATAATAAATGTAACCTTTTCAGATTATTATGTGATAAAAATTATAATTAGTAAGGTTTCCTGGAGAGGCAAATTAAAAATTAATTAGAAACTAAATAATCTAAGTCTTCAAAACTGGTGGGTCAAAGAACAAATCACAGAAACAATTACTGATTTCATTGAAGAGAATGACAATAAGAGACAACATATCAAAATCTATGGGACAGAGCCAAAGCAGTACTCAGGGGAAAATTTATATCTCTGTGTTTATATCAACAAAATAGTGAAAAAGGAGATCAATGAATTGGGCATGCAGCTAAAGAAATGAGAAAAAGAACAAATTAAAAATCCCCAGATAAAGACTAAATTGGAAATCCTAAAAATCAAAGGAGAAATTAATAAAATTGAAAGTAAAAGAACTATTGAACTAATAAAAAAGACTAAAAGTTGGTTCTTTAAAAAAAACAAAATAGATAAAGTATTGGCTAATATAATTACAAAAAAGAAGAGAATCAAATTATCAATATCAAAAATGAAAGGGGAGGTTTCACTTCTAATGAGGAAATTAAGGCAATTATTAGGAGCTATTTTGTCCAATTATATGACAATAAATATGACAATCTAGGTGAAATGGGTGAATATTTACAAAAATATAAGTTGCCTAGATTAACAAAAGGGGAAATAGAATATTTAAATAATCCCATCTCAGAAAAAGAAATTGAACAAGCCATCAATGAACTCCCCAGGAAAAATTCCCCAGGGCCAGATGGATTCCCAAGTGAATTCTATTAAACATTTAAAAAACAAGTAATCCCAATACTATACAAATTATTTTTTTGTTTTACCTGAAGAAGGAGTTTTACCTGATGATTTATGATTTATTTGCTAGAGTTCAGACAAAAAGTCTACACTGAGATCCTTGGTCTATCAGCACAGGCTCTTTTCTCTGAGCCAGGCTGGGCTTTTCTTAC
Source organism: Gracilinanus agilis (assembly GCF_016433145.1). Taxonomy (NCBI): domain Eukaryota; kingdom Metazoa; phylum Chordata; class Mammalia; order Didelphimorphia; family Didelphidae; genus Gracilinanus; species Gracilinanus agilis. The sequence continues at coordinate 6,173 of NW_025367432.1, read as the reverse complement.
CTGCAAGATGGGACTCTCATCAAAGCTGTAGGCACTGGGCCTGCCTTCCAGGGTGGAGAAGGCTACGTTGCCTCCACTCAGTGGAGAGATGTCGCTGAACTCATCAGTGCAGAAGGCCACCCTCTCATCCTCCCCTGGCCGCAGGTACTGGCCCTCATGCCTGCCATATGTCTTCTCGCAGGAGGCACTGTAGAACTGGTATGGCACCCAGGGACCTCCAGACTGGCTGCGTTTGTAGATGGCAAAGCTCTCAGGACGGCTGGTGTGGAACTTTAGCCTCACGTAGGTAATTTCATAAGCTTTTCCTGCAGTTAAGAAGAAATCAAGCCTTCTTGCTCACTCAGAAGAACCTTGGTCTTCATCTAGTCTACCTTCCCACCCCACATGAGGCTGTCCTTTATAATGGGATTGTTTGGTGAACTAACTGCTTCTTCTACACCTCTAGGGAAGGAGACATATGGCCATTCTACTGTTGGATATCAGTATTAGAAAGTCCTTATAGTGAACTAAAAGCTGTCTCCCCAGAGTTGTAACTAGTATGGGGAGAGCAGGGCTTTGCCCCAGGATGCTGACATCTTGGGTAGTGGAAGTTCCCTTTCTTCCTAGGAGTTGTGCTTTCTCTCCAGGAAGGCATACCTCTTTCCTGTGGGGATAAGATAAGCAAACCCTTGCCTCACCTTTCCATCTTCTGTCCACCTGGATTCCAGTGCAGCACAACTGCCCTCGGGTCTGCAGAATTGTGCCCATAGCCAAATTGTACCCTGTACCGCCACTACCCTCCTTGACAGTTTTTGCTTCTGGTGAAATAATTCCTTCTTAAAAACTCTAGGCTTCATACTTTAAAAAAAAAACACTTTCTTTTTCTTTTTTCTTTTCTTTCTTTTTAGTCTCTCTTATTCTCTTTTGCAACATGGCTAATATGGAAATGTTTTACCTGACTTTAACACATTTAATCGATATCATATTATCTGCCTTCTTGAGGAGGAGAGAGGAAAGGGAGCAGGGAGAGAACCTAAAACTCAAATTCTTTTTAATGAATACTAAAAATGTTTTACATGTAACTAGGAAATATTGAGTGAAAAAAAATATATATACACATATGAATGAAATATATATATACACACATATGAATGAAATTTATATATATATCCTGGATTTTCCTATAACTCCTACCCATTGATCCTAGAGATGGTATCTGCAGCCAGAGAACAAATCTATTCCCTCTTCCATATAAAGAGTTTTTTTTTACATTAAAAATTTTCTTTAAAAAAAAAAAAGAATTCTCCCAAGGAGTTGGAAATATCTCTGACAAAAAGTACAAAATATAATTTTTAACATACAAAAAAGATATATGTTAAAAAACCAAACCACTTTCAGTCCATTTTCTGGTTGGACAGTACACAGATAAAAGTGAGACTCAATGCTTTGACATAGCATAGTAGAGAAAAGTGCTAATTGCTTAAGTTGGGGTAGGTAAGTGGTACAATGGATAGAGTGCCAGGCCTGGAATCAGGAAAACTGGAGTCCAAATCCAGCCTTAGACATATACCATCTCTGTGACTTTGGGCAAGTCACTTAACCCTGTTTGCCTCAGTTTCCTCATTTTTAAAATGAGCTGGAGAAGGAAATGGCAAACCATTCTAGTATCTTTGCCCAGAAAACGCCAAATAGAGTCACGAAGAATTGGACACAACTGAAAAATGACTGGACAATAAAAACAAGGGTGAATTAGTCTATCCCTGTTAATAGGGTCTTTGGTCTTTAGGACACAGAATATGCCTCCAATATTATATCATAAAATCATACAAAAAGAAAAAACCCAAAACACTGAGTCATAGTCTTGGAAGGGACCTTAGAGATAATTTACTTAGAGACAAGTTCCACATTTTACAAGTGAAGAAACTGAGACCCTCTAAAAGGGAAGTGCCTTTCCCAAAGTTAGATGAGTAGTAGAACATTCAGAAAGGCAGTTGAGTGGTGCGATGGATAGTGTATTGGACTTGGAGTCAGTCAGACTCCAAATATAAGCATGTTGGATTTGGAATTAGGAAGACTCAAGTTCAAATCCTATCTTATGCACTTACTAGCTATATGACCCTGGGAAGATTATTTTCCCTCTCAGACTCAGATTCCTCATCTATAAAATGGGGATGATTACAGCACCTACCTCACAGGGTTGTTGTGAGAAAAAAAAATGAGATGATCTTTGGAAAGTGTTTTATAAACCTTAAATAAATAATAGCCATTATTGAACGGGGATTTGAAGTCAGGTGTTCTGCTCCGGAAGCCAAGACTTTCCCCACCATTCCATAATGTTTCCCTTCGTTATGTGGTGTGGAAAAATAACTCTCTACCTTTGTTAAAAAGTAAAAAAAAAAAGGTTGCTGTGTTCTGTCTAAAATCCCAAGACTCTGAGCTAAAATTCTGGTATAGTTGTTTACTATGTTCATAGCAGTGCTGGCTGTAAAAATGCCAGTAGGCTTTAATGAATCAGAGAACAATGCAAGAGGGAGGAGATCTGGCTTAAGCCACGGGCAGCCGACTCCGAGACTCAGAACTTTAATTCCACATTTGCTAATTTCACATTTGCTATGGACGTGCTGTGCGACCTTGAACAGCTTCCTCGCTTCCCCTGGGCCTCGCTGCCTCTCCCGCCCTCCCTCCCACCCCCACAACAGGCTTAGCGATCCTCGGAGGGGTGCAAGGGCAGTTGGAGGGGGCCCGGTGGGAATAATTATTGCAAAGCCTCAACCCTGGAGGACAGCAGTGACTGGCCGCCAGATCCTGAAGCCCAAGGTGTCCGTCCCGACCCCGGGATGGAGGTGACTGTGCTGCGAGCGGAGGACGCCTCAGCTGCCAAAAATCCTAGCGGCCACCCCAACCCACCACCTCGGCATGTTTTTCCTATTGTGGTTGGAGAGTTGTGTGTTTATTTCTTTGGCCTGTTGTGACCCTCAGACAGGCTTTCGGAACGGGAGAAGCAGCCCAGAGGCCTGAGGCAGGGCGGAGAAGGGATCCTGACTTGAGGGAGATGGGGATACCCTGAGGGTGAGCGCCTCTCAAGTGTGATGGCCCAACTGAGTTGGGTCAAACAGGGCCATTGGTCTAGAGACTAGACTGACGGGTGGCCGTAGGGGCCTGAGCCCTGGCAGCGAGTTACCCCTCTGTGTGCGAAGGCATATTGTGTGCGAAGGCAGGCTATGCCGGAGTGATGGGGAGAATTTAATTTGTTCCGCGTATGATTCTGGTACAAGTTCTGTCTTCCAGATGAAGCTTCTAGGAACACCTAACAAGAGGGAAGTCTCATTCTGCATTCAGGTGGCGGAGAAACAAGCTGGCATTCCCCAGCAGGCTCCAGCCCACCGCACATCAGCTACAGTTCACCTCCACAAACATTTGTTAAGCGCGAGTCTGCTGTGTGCGTGGCCAACGTTCTTAGCACAAGGGAAATGTCAAGTTCCTGCACTATCCACAGCCAGAGAAAGAACTGTGGGAGCAGAAACACAGAAGAAAAACGTTTCCTAGATCACATAGTTCGATGGGGATATGACTGGGGATGTAGACTCTAAATGATCACTCTCTATTGCAAATAGTAATAATATGGAAATAGGTTTTGGACAATGACACGTAAAACCCAGTTGAATTGCTTGTTGGTTACGGGAGAAGGGAGGGAGGAGGGCAGGGAAAGAACATGAATCATGGAACCATAGAAAAAGATTCTAAATTAATTGATTAAATAAATAATTTAAAAAGGAATTCCTACCCTTATGGAGCTTGCAGTTCAGGTGTGGACTATGTAGAGACATCTATATCTTCTCCTCAGTTTCCTTGTTGCCTGGACTAGAGACTATGCCTTAGATCAGTGATGAGCAAACTTTTTTTTTTTTTTAAACCCTTACCTTCCGTCTTGGAGTCAATACTGTGTATTGGTTCCAAGGCAGAAGAGTTAGGCAATGGGGGTTAAGTGACTTGCCCAGGGTCACACAGCTGAGAAGTGTCTCAGGCCAGATTTGATCCTAGGACCTCCCGTCTCTATTTTTTTTTTTTTTTTTGTATTCCCTGTGTGGGAATACCAGAGGTGATGCCAGTCTTTCAACAAGCAATTATTAAAAGGTTACTATATACCAGATATGTAATAACTCCTTGATTAAGTTTACTGACTGAGGCTTTCCCTCTACCATTATATACCCCACCCAGAGAATCATCTCTTTTTTCATTTTTTAAACCCCCTTCCCTCCATCATAGAATCAATACTGTGTGTTGGTTCCAAGGCAAAAGAGTGGTAAGGGCTAGGCAATGGGGGTTAAGTGACTTGCCCATGGTCACATAGTTAGGAAATGTCTGAGGCTACATTCGAACCCAGGACCTCTCATCTCTAGGACTGGCTCTCAATACACTGCCACTTAGCTGTCCCCAGAACCATTTCTTTTAACAAAGAATAAAGAATAGGCAAAAAAAAAAAAAAAGCAGTTTGAATGAATCCAACCCATCATCCAACTCTGCCATTATATGTAGTATCCTTCACCTAAGTCCTCCTCTACTTTGCAAAGAAGGGAGGGAAGTACATTTGCATAAATCTCTTTTTTTGGGGGGGGAGTGTCAAACTTGGCCATTATAGTTATACAACATTCCATTCCAGCTTTTTTTGTTATTATTCTTTCAAATTACATTGTTGTACTCAATGTACATATAGTTTTATTAATTTTGTTTATTTCAGTTTGCTTCAGTTGATGTCTTCCCATGAGTCTCTGTATTCTCCATATACTTGATTTCTTAAGCCATTACATTCATGTACCATAATTTGTTCAGTTGCTCCCTAATTGATGTATATCTACTTTGTTTCCAGTTCTTTGCTACTATAAAAAAATGCTGCTATAAATATTTTGATGTATATGTGACTCTTCTTATCTTTGGCACAGATGCCTAGCAGGGGAATCTCTAGGTCAAATCGCATGAACATTTCAATCACTTTCTTAGCATAATTCTCTGGGAACTCTAATATAGGCAGCCAGGTGGTACAGTGAATAGAAAGGCTTGAAAGTGCTGGACTTGAAGTGAAGAGGAGCTGAGTTTGGGGCAATTAGATGGCTCAGTGGATTGAGAGCCAGGCCTAGAGATGGAAGATCCTGGGTTCAAATCTGAACTTGGACACTTCTCACCTGTGACCCTGGGTAAGGCACTTAACCCCTATTGCCTGACCCTAACCATTCTTCTGCCTTGGAACAGAAACTTAGTATTGATTCTAAGACACTAGGTGAAAAGAAGGAAAAAGAAGAGAAGGAAGAAAAGGAGGAAGAAGAGGAGAAGTTGACACCTACTAGCTGTGTCACTCTTCGCAAATCATTTCATCAATCTCTTATTTTCCTCAGTTTCCTTGTCTGTAATGCAGAGATGATAATGATAGAATCTGCCTTCCAGGGTTATTGAGAGGACAAAATGAGATAATATTTACAAAGCTCTGTGCAAGCCTTAAAGAGCTATATAAATGCTGGTCATTATTATTACTATAATAATTATAATTATCATTGTTATTATTCCAAATTGCTTGCCAGAATGGTTCCACCAATTTATATCTCCACCAAAGTGTCCACCAGTCTTTCCATAACCCCTCCACATTGACTATTTCCATCTTTTATCATCTTTGCCAATTTACTATGTGTGAAGTGAAACTTCAGTTTTATGGTGATTTGCATTTCTCATTCTTAGAGATTTGGAGCCATTTTTCATACAGTTGTTAATAGTTTCTGATTCTTCTGAGAATTATTTGCTCACATATCCCTTGACTATCCATATCCCCAAGCATCTCAATGAGATTACAGGATGTGGACCTCTGTCTTGTAGTATATAGATGATCCCTCCAGAGAGGTATGACCTGGAGTCTTGCTGACAGGAGACAGAGAGCTCTTCTGATTGGCCCTTTGGGACTCATGCTGCTTCCAAGATGATTGACATCTGAAAGTCAGTAGACTGAATTTTTGTCAGAGGCACTGCCCCCCCTTTATAATGTGAACTGGGGTCTCCCTTGGCTTTTTTCAGTATTCTCTTCTTGCCTTTTCTTTTTTTTTAATTTTTAAAATTTTTAATTTTTTCCCATGGTTCCATGACTTATGTTTTCTCCCTCCCCTTTTCCCTCCCCCCTCCCAGAGATGACAAGTAATTCCACTGGGTTATAC
>NW_025367431.1:0-6372 GCF_016433145.1 Gracilinanus agilis | reverse complement strand
ATTATATATATATATGTGTGTGTGTGTGTGTGTGTGTGTGTGTTTGTGTGTGTATCGATGTATGTATAATCTAGTGGAATTGTTTGTCAACTATAGGAGGGGGTAGGGATGAGGGACAGAGAAAACATGAATCATGTAACCATAGAAAAAATTAAAACATTTTAAAATATTAAAAAAAAAGATCTGCGTTCAAATCAGAAACATATATTATGTGACCCTGGATTAGAAAACTCCTTGGGAGCCAACATGAGTAATCCAGAGCAGCTCCATGACACCATGAGAATCCTCTCTGATCAAGATTAAAATACAGGAGTGAAAGAACCAACAAGGAGACAAAGTGAAACAACTTTCCAGAAAAGAAAAGCCCAAAAGGTAGGCAAAGACCATCTGAGGCATGGGGGTAAGAGAAGATCAGAGACAGCAAAAAGCTGTAGCAAGGAGGGAAGAGCAAGGTAAGAACAAGCCACAACCGCCCACCCCACATTTCCTGGCCGAGGTTTTGGACTTATACCCAAGTCAACATCCAGAACCTGAGATCCTGCACAAGCCAAATCATACCCCTTGAAATTTCAAACCCTGTGGAGAAGTTTAGTCTTGGCTTGAGATTAGGTTTGGGGTGGTTGATAGTACTAAGTACTGATGTTTTTGCCTAAAGCTCAGGGAAGAGTTCCCAAGACAGGACAATCAAGGGTGTGTCTGATTAGATCAACTACAACCCCCCCCCCACCTGATCAAGATCAGAGTGAGATCAAAAGCTGGTACTTAAGCTTGAGGCAAGTCTTTAAGCTATCAGCAACTCAAGGGTCAGTTGAATCAGCAGGGGGAGGGGACTCTCAGATCTCATAGCCCTCAGACCATCACATCATCCCCCCAAGCCTGCCTACCTATAATTAGATAGGAAAAATGAGCAAACAACAAAAAAGCACCTAACTCTAAAGAAATTTTATGTAGACAAAAAGCAAGGTACAGACACAGAAGAGGACAGTGAAAATAAAGGAAACACATACAAAGTCCAAAAGAAAAAATTGGATTGGACACAGATTCTAGAAGAACTCTAAAAGGACTTCAAAAACCAATTAAGAGAGTAAGAGGAAAGGTGGGAAAGAGAAAGGAAAGTGATGCAAGAAGAAATGGGCCAATTGAAAATGGGGAGAAAAAATTGACAGAGGAAAATTAGTTCTTTTCCCATATCATAATTTCCCATCTAGAAATTAATGATTTCATGAGAAATCAAGAAATAATAAAGCAAAATAAAAGGAATGATAAAACAGAGGAAAACATAAAGTATCTTATTGAAAAAAATGACTGAAATGGAAAAAAGATCTAGGAGAGACAATTTGAGATTTTTGGACTACCTGAAAGTCACAATCAAGAAAAACCTTGAATATCATATTACAAGAAATTATCCAAAATAATAAACAATATATATATATATAAAACCATCAGCAAATACCATCTGCAATGGGGAAAAAATTAGATGCCTTCCCAATAAGATCAGGAATGAAGCAAGGATGCCCATTATCACCTCTATTATTTAATATTGTACTAAAAGTGCTAGAAGTAGCAACTGAAGAAAAAAAAATTGAATGGATTAAAGTAGGCAATCAATGAGGAAAATAACTATTACCCTTTGGAGATATGATGGTATACTTAAAGAATCCTAAAAAAATCCATTAAAGGTGTAGTGGAAATAATTAACAACTTTAGCAAAGTTTCAGGGTACAAGATAAACTCACATAAATCATCATCATTTCTGTGGATTTCCAACAAAATTAAGCAGCAAGAGTTAGAGATAGAAACTCCATTTAAAATCACTCTAGACCAGTGATAAGCAAACTACATCTGGGCCAGGGGGTCAGATGCAGACCCCCTGAAATGTACTATCTGGCCCTACGACATAATTCATAATCTGACGAATACAATGAGTAGGATACAATACAATGAAACTTCGAAAGAGTTGCCTTAAAAACAGACTGACAGATGAGTATTTCCTTTCCTTTGGCTCCCTCTTTAAAAAGCTTACCCATCATGGCTTTAGACAATATAAAATATTTAGGAATCTATTTGCCAAGAAAAAACATTGTAATTATATGAACACAACTACAAAACACTTTTCACACAATTAAAACTAATCTAAATAATTGGGAAAACATTAATTACTCAGGGGTAGGATGAGCTAATATAATAAAACTGACAATCCTACCTAAATTAATCTACTTATTCAGTGCCATACCTATCAAACTATCAAGAAATATTTTTATAGGATTAGAAAAAAATTTTAACAAAGTTCACCTGGAAGAACAAAAGATCAAGAATATCAAGGGAAATAATGAAAAAAAAGTGAAGGATGGGGGCCTAGCAGTACTAGATCTTAAATAATACTAGAAAACAGTGGTCATCAAAACAATATGGTACTGGCTAAGAGACAGAAGGGTGGATCAATGGAATAGACTAGGGGTAAATGAGCTCAGCAAACCAGTGTTCAATAAACACAAAGAACCCAGTTTTTGAGACAGGAACTTATTATTTGACAAAAACTGCTGGGAAAAACTGGAAAACAATATGGGGAAAATAGTTTAAATCAATATCTTAAATCCTATACCAGATAAATTCAAAATGGTAAATAACTTGAATATAAAAAGTGAAATCATAAATAAGTTAAGTGAACATAGAATAGTATACCTGTCAGCTCTGTGGGTAAGGATGGAATTTTAGAACAAGCAAGAGATAGAGAACTTTAAAAGATATAAAATGAATTTTTTTGATTATATCAAATTTAAGAGATTTTGTATATACAAAACCAATGCAACCAAAATTAAAAGGAAAGCAACAAACTGGGAGAACATTTTAAAAACAAAACTCTCTGACAAAGTTTTAATTTCCCAAATATGTAAGGAACTAAGTCAAATTTACAAAAAATCGAGCCATTCCCCAATTGACAAATAGTCAAGGCATGAATAGGCAGTTTTCACACAATGGAATCAAAACTATCACTAAGCACATGAAAAAGTGTTTTAAGTCCCTCCTGATTAGAGAAATGCAAATTAAGACAACTCTGAGGTACCCCCTTACACCTAGCAGACTGGCCAATATTGCAGCAAAGTGATAAATTTTGGAGGGCATGTAGCAAAATTAGGACACTAATATACAACTGGTAGAATTTTGAATTTGTCCAACAATTCTGGAAGACAATTTGGAATTATGCCCGAAGGGGTTTAAAACACTGTCTTCCCTTTGATACAGTCATATCTCTGCTGTATTTATACCCCAAAGAGATAAGGAAAAAGACTTGTTCAAAAATATTTATAGCTGAGCTCTTTGTGATGGAAAAAAATTGGAAAATGAGGGAGTGTCCATCGATTGGAGAATGCCTGAACAAATTGTAGTATCCGATGGTGATGGAATACTATTGTGCAGAAAAGAATGATGAACAGGAGGAATTCCATGTGAACTAGAATGACCTCCAGGAATTGATGCAGAGTGAAAAGAGCAGAGCCAGAAGAACATTGTACACAGAGACTGATACACTGTGGTGAAATAGAATGTAATGGGCTTCTGTACTAGCAGCAATGCAATGACCCAGGACAATCCAGAGGAACTTAAGAGAAAGAACATCCAGAGAAAGAATTGTGGGAACAGAAACAGAGAAGAAAAACATGACAGATCATGTAGTTCAATATGGATATGATTAGGTTTTTGGCATTAAAAGATCCCTCTATTGCAAGTATGAATAACATGCAAATCAATTTTGAACAATGATACATGTATAACCCAGTGCAATTGCTTGTCAGCTCCTGGAGTGGGAAGCAAAGAAGGTTGGGAAAAATCATGACTCAGGTAACCATGGAAAATATTCTAAATAAAAAATAATTTATGTGACCCTGGACAAGGTAGCCTTTGTTGCCTCAGTTTCATCAGTTTCAAAACAGATTTAATAATAGTACCTATCTCCCAGGGTTGTCATGAAGATTAATGGAGATGAAAATTATAAAGTGCTTTAACAAAGTAGTTGGCACATATTAAGCACCATTACTGCTACTGCTACTGCTGCTGCTAAATATGCTTCAGTCACAAAGAAAGAGATAAATGAAATTCTACATTGCTGGAAGTATTAGAATAAGACATTATCTGTCATCTGTGAAAGATTTTGGAAAATATAAATGAATAAATGAAGCATTATGAGAATGAATTAATTGGCATTTTATTTGAGTGCCTATTATTGTATTCCAACCACTCCACTAGGTACTAAGGATTCAAATATAAGGGCAGAGACATTCTGTTTTAAGAACACTGCATACTAATGCAATAGAGGTAAAACACATATAGAATAATGGTGACTAAGGAAGACAGTTTTTGTCTGGAAATTTGCAAGGAATGTGAGTGATGCCATATGGCAATGTATTTTCATGTGATTTGCAATGGCAATAACAATATTGATAAGATAATTGTTTTCAGAGCAAGAGGTAGAAAATTACAGTTTAGGGAATAATACGGCTATCACTGGCTAGGGCACATGTTATCATGACTACTCTGGGTAGGCCCTGGTGACCTGGCAAATATGTGGAAGGAATGTAAATAAGACACTCTATACTGGGCAAGAAAAACATTGTCAGTCTGTAGAACAGGAAACAGATTGGTGTCTTACACTATAGATTTGTAATCTTGAATTCTATCCCAAGGACAGGATGAATTACGGTTATTATTAAAGTAATAGCTTGTGAACATTTAGGAAAGTAATGAGCAGTAGGATAAAACATGTCTTCCTCAATAACAGGTGGTACCAAATTAATATAATTTGCTTTGTAAATGGAAGAATAAGGCAATGTCATAAACAGATTTCAGAAAAAATAATTGAGAAAGTCTCATATTTGAGAATAAAATGAAAATACATGCAAGTGTAGGTATATTTTAACCTTGGATCTACAATTTTTAGCTATATTTAATTACTGCTCCTTCTTTTGAGGATTCTATATATTTTATTTTATGAATTTAAAAACACTATTCTAAGAAAGGGTTCATGAATTTTGCCAGATTTCAAAAGGGGTCTGTCACACACACACACACACACACACACACACACACACACACACACGCACACACACACAAGCACGCACCTTTTGAATCAATAGGCTAGAGCAGTGATGGGCAAACTTTGTAAAGAGGGGGCCAAAGGAAAGGAAATGCTCATCTGTCAGTCTGTTTCTAAGGCAACTCTTTCGAAGTTTCATTATATTGTATCCTACTCATTTTATTCATCAGATTAGGAATAATGTCTCATGGGGATAGAACATTTCAGGGGGCCACATCTGGACTGCAGGCCATCGTTTGCCCATCACTGGCCTAGAGTATAATGAATAAAGTGTTTTTGAGGTTTATTTCAGACCTTAGACTCTGATACATTTGTTCACTTAGTCCTCATAATACATAAAGCTCTTTTTTTAATATAATGCTCATTTTCTTGATGAAAAAAAAAAGAAACTGAGACTTAGAGAAGAGTGGTGAACGTATTTTCCTACAATCATACAAATTTTAAGTGGAAAAACTGAACTGAATCCTCTTCTTATAATTTCAAGTATACTCTTCTTTCCACTTTCCCAATCTGTGGAAGATTCCAAATTAGAAATGGTAACAGGTACATGAATGGTTATTTAAAAAAAAAAGAAAGAAAAAAGATGAGGAAGTTGGAGTTGAAAATATAGGTGTCAGAAATTAAATTGCTTTATAATGTAAGCATTTTGCTTTAGGAAGAAATAGAAGACTGTAATAATGAAAAGTATAATTTTTAATTCTTATAGAGTTCACTTAATTGAGATTTTTTTTAATGAATAAGAAATCCTTTCTCCATTTGTTTGCTTTTTTCAATGTTTAAGAAAAGTTGAGACTGAAATTTCCTAAAATCTTGGCTATAGTGATCCCTGAAGCCTGGTTTTCCTCAGACACAAGTTTGTATTTTGATTGTACTATAGCATTATATATCTATATCTATATCTATATCTATATCTATATCTATATATATATGCATATGTAATATATTAAAAACTGTATTTCAGCCTCTTTTACCTCACTTGTCCTTTTCAGCATGTAGTACGATTTGGGCAGTAGTAACTCAATTTTCATTAAATGTAATTGATATATTTTTTCCTGAATCTATAAAGTTTAAGTAATAAAAGGCTATTGACAGTGGAAACATTTTTAGTCATCCTTACATGAAAAGGAAAGCCAAACTGTATATGAAAGTTGGCATGTCCTTGTTTCATTCTTCTTATATCTTCTGATTGATTGTTTCTTGCATATGGAAATGGGAGGGAGAAAGAGTGAGGGGTAGGAAAAAGGAGCAAAGCTAGAAAAACAGAATATATATATATATATATA
>NW_025367430.1:0-8856 GCF_016433145.1 Gracilinanus agilis | reverse complement strand
CTCCCTTACTCCCCCCAACTCCTTTCTCTCTTCCCCTCTGTCTCCTTCTCCCCATCTCTGTCTCTTTGATTCTATCTCCCTGACTGTCTCTATCTAATTGTCTCCCTCTTCCCCTTCCCCTCTTCTTTGCTAAATCCCCATCTCTTCCTCTCCCTTGTCTCCCCATCTTCCCCTCCCTTTCGCTCTCCCTCCCATCCACAGCAAAGCTAGCTTCTAGTATCTTAGGTAGGTGCATTACGTCTTTCCCACTGGGGGTATTTCCACAAACCCTCTGCAACAACAGAAGCAACCCATCACACTACCAGAATTTTGAAGACTGCAGGAGGTAGCAAAGCAGTAAGCTGTTCAGATCCGTTGGCACACTGGGTAGATGAAAAACAGATTGGCCTCCATATGGATCTTTCTTTGAAGACAACCTGGGCTCACAGTGTTCTGCATCACCTCGGTTCCTTTAGTCTTTGTGGACATTTGCCATTTTGATATTTTACTTTAAAATGCAACATAGAAATATATTGCTTTACACAGCAGGTATTAAACTTACGAAACTCAAACCCCAAGAGGCAGTAGAGCCTAGATATAGAAATTGTTTCTCAGTCCTCTTCTTACAAGAAAAAGACTTTAGAAAAATTCATGGAAAACAGATCTATGGCAGGTGACTGAAAGAAACTTAATCCAGTCTTCAGAATCCAGAATGCCCATGACCCTTAGTGATTCCTTTCAAAATAAATCAAGAGTCTATGGTACAGAAATTTTGCTCCTGGTCCCCAGATGTGAGGCTAGACCAGACCTCAGAGATTATCTAGTCCAGCTTTCTTATTTTGCACTGGAGGAAACTAAAGTCTAAGAAATCAACACACATTTATTAAGCGCTTGCTGTCTAGGGTATACAAAGAAAGGGATGAAAGTATTCTCTGCCCTCAGGGAGCTTACTTTCCAGTGATAGAGACAATATATAAATAAGAACAAACAAGAGAAATAGGGAGTAGATAGAAGGCAGCCTCAGAGAGGATGGCACCAGCCCCTGAAGGAACCTGAAAAGACTTCCTGGAGTAAAAGATGGAGTGGAGTGAGTGGGCAACCGGAATAAGGTGAGGGACTGCTGAGTTCATGGAAAATAAAAGAATAGAGTTAAAGGGAGGTAGCAAGGTGGCTCAGAGGATTAAGAGCCAGGTGTAGAGATGGGAGGTCTTGGGTTCGAATTTGACCTGAGACACTTCTTAGCCATGTAACCCTGGGCAAGTCACGTAATATCTATCTTTTTTAAGACTAGAATAGAGCCTCAGACACTTCCCAGCTGTTTGACCCTGGGCAAGTCACTTGACCCCCATTGCCTACCCTTGCCACTTTTCCACCTAGGAGCCAATACACAGAAATTAAGGGCTTAAAAAATAAAATTTAAAAAAAAGACTAGAATAGAATGAAAGATGGGAAAGATAAAAGGGGACTCAGGTAGTTTTAGGTGTCAAATTAAAAATTTTATATTTGATTAGAGAAATACTCTAATTTACTTACTTTTTAAAAACCCTTACGTTCCCTGTTAGAATTAATACTAAGTATTGGTTCCAAGGCAGAAGAATGGTAAGGGCTAGTCAGCTGGGGTTAAGTAACTTCCTCAGGGTCACACAGCTAGGAAAAGTCTGAGGCTACATTTAAACCCAAGACCTCCTGACTCCAGGTTTGGTGCTCTAACTGCTGAGCCACCAAACTGCCTCTACTTTTAAGGATTTTTTTGTACTTAGTTTATTTAAAGCCTTTGATTTATTGATTGAGACTTTCTCCCCTGATAAATAAATCAGGACTGAATGGTTGAGATGTATTTTCTGATGAAGATGATAACTAATATTTGTATAGTGTTTTTTTAAGGTTTGGAAAGAGTTTTTTACAAATATCTCATTTTATCCTTATATCAGCTCTGGGAGTAAGTGTTATTATTATAACTATTTTATAAATTAGGAAACTGAGATAAAGTGTCTTACTTATGGTCATATAGTCAGTAAATGTCTGGGGCTGGATTTGGACTCGGATTTTCTTGACTCCGGGTCCAATATTCTATCTATTATACCATATAGCTGCCAAAATAAATGTATCAGGGCTAAATGATATAGGATAATTTCAACCCTGCCTTTATAATTTCAAAGAAATAAATTATACTTTTATATGTGAGAGATCATCCTCTCACATTTTATACAAAAATAAACTACAAATGCATGTGTGACCTAGATCTAAATGGTCACATCAGAAACAAATTAGAGAAACATGAAGAAGTCTGTGAACCAAATACTGAACTCATTAAAAAAGATGGGAGAGGGGGTAGCTGGGTGGCTCAGTGGATTGAGAGCCAGACCTAGAGATGGGAGGTCCTAGGTTCAAATTTAGCCTCAGACACTTCCCAGTTGTGTGACCCTGGGCAAGTCACTTGACCCCATTGCCTAGCCCTTACCACTCTTCTGCCTTGGAACCAATACAAAGTATTGATTTCAAGACAGAAGGAAAGGGAAGAAAGAAAGGAGGAAACAAAGAAGGGAAGGAGGGAGGAAGGAAGGAAAGAAGAAAGGAAGGAAGGGAGGAAGGAAGGAAGGGAGGAAGGAAGATGGGAGACTAACATGGGGGTCAATTATGCTACCTTTATGTGGCTCTGGATTAGTTGATAAATGTGAACTGAATTCACTTCAAAGAAGGGAACAGAGCAATTAGGCTTAGCAGAATGCCTGGCATTTAATAAATGTTTGTTGACTGACTGACTACAAAAGACCTAAGTCCTTGCCTATGCAGTGATTCCCAAAGTCTGTGCCACCACCCCCTGGTGGGTGCTGTAGTGATCCAGGAAGGCAGTGATAGCCACAGGTGCATTTATCTTTCCTATTAATTGCTATTAAAATTTTTTTAAAAATTAATTTCCAGGGTGCTAAGTAATATTTTTTTCTGGAAAGGGGGTGGTAGGCCAAAAGAGTTTGGGAATCACATAGGTCGACAAAATGAGCTTTACAAGTTGAAATGAAAATGCTTGTTCTATATGCTGAAGGAGAAAAATCTGAGAAGTTTAAACAGTCTTCAAGGATGCCTATCCTGATCCTCCCAGTAGCTAAAACTCTCCTTCAACTCCCCAAATGACTTTGTATCCACTTTTTCTGTATATTGAATGTGATTTTCTGCATACACCTTGTTTTCTCCAATAGAAGATCAGCACCTGGAGGGCAGGAAGGACTGCTTTGGTTTTTGTCTTCATCTCACTGGACCTAGATGGGTACTTCATAATAAATGCATGCTGAATGTTGAATGGATGAATATTGAGACCTTGGTGGGGAGAAGGCAGTGTCACAAACTGCAGAATCCCAGAAATAAATGGGACCTCAGAGATCATCTTTTCCAAGCCATCCCTGAACAAGAGTTCTCTCTTTAACATCCCTGACAAGCCATGATCCAGACATCTGCAGCTCTCCAAAGAGGAAGAAACCCGCTCCCACCTGAGGGAGCTAAGTCTTCTATTAGACAGTTCTAATTACAGTGAGAATGATTGAATGATTGCTTTTCTGAAAAAAAATTTTAAGTAAAAGTTTTTCTTCCAAGCTCAAACCTAACCCTCTCTAACATCCACCCCCTTTTTCTGAAGCAGCTGTTTGCTTTGTCCACTCAAAGACTCAAAGAGCAGTGGGTGGAATTTGGATAAAATTTTGGGGAAAATGCCTAATCATAAAGGTTGTGCAACTCCTCAGTGCCCTCCCCTGGAGGCTGTGGACCTTTGGTTTTAAAGAATCCATAGCTAGCTAGCTTTCTAAGACAGGTTAAGACAAGGAGGGCATCTCAAAGGTATCTAGTGCAGGTCATTAAACAGACCATCAAGGTCAAAAGTTATAGTGTGGAAAACACTAAACCCAGAATCAAAGGATCTGAGTTCAAATAAATATCAGCTGAGTTACTTATGACATGGATTTAGAAAGGAGATCATGTAGTCCCATCTCTAGCATTTTATAGATGAGGAAACTGAGGGTCAAGGAAATGAATAGAATTGCCTAAAATGTCCCAAGTGGCAGAGCAAAGTTGGTGCCTAGGTCCTCTGACTAAAAACTCTGTATTTTTTCTAATCCGACGCTGTTTGATTTTGGTCAGCTTGTTTTATCTCTCTAGTCCTCAATCTCCTCACATAAGTTGGATAAAGTACTAGATAAGGAGTCAGGAAGATCTCAGTTCAAATGCAGCCTTGTACATTTATTTATTCCTATGGGACCTTGGATAACTCATTTAATCTCTGCCTGACTCATTTTCTTCCTCTATAAAATGGATTTTAAGATAATTATAGGACCTATTTCCCAGGATTGCTGTAAGGATGAAATAATATTTGTAAAGTATTTTGTAAACCTTATGGTGCTATAAAAATGCTATTATTGGTAGGATTATTATTTAACATGCTCATTCCTTGGTGATGCTATTCTTCCTTCTTGGCTTCTTGACATCGCCCTCCATTAAGCAGGGGCATTAGCTTCTCAGTATGTCTAGCCCCAGTCAATCGTAGTGTCAAGCTTGGAAGGTTCAGAACATACAATCATTTTATTTTATTGGGATTTGTTTACTAATCAGCAGATATCCATCTCCTCTCCAACCCCGTAGATATTATATACAAAATAAGAGGGGACGAGGCCACTAGGTAACATGGTGGATAGAGCACCAGGCTTGGAATTAGGAGAACCTGGGTTCAAATCTGGCCTCTGACACTTCCTAGCTGCGTGACCTTGGGCAAATCACTTCACCCCAATTGCCTAGTCTTTATTGCTCTTATTTGTAACTAGGACAGAAGGTGAGGGTTTGTAAGAATAAAAATAATAGAACAGAATAAAATTATTCTATGAGGTCATCATCTCTAAAAATCAGAGGACTTGTTTAAGGGGTCTCTAAAGTTCCTTCCAGCTCTAGAGCTATGATTCTATGACTAAATTTATTTTTTAAGAGATTTTTAGGTTTTATTTTTTATTATGAAAAATTTTCCATGGTTATATGATTCATATTCTTTCCCTCCCTTCCATCCTCCCCCCCTCCCATAAGCCAACATGCAATTCCACTGGGTTTTACATGTGTCGTTGATCAAGACCTATTTCCATATTATTGATATTTGCACTAGGGTGATCGTTTAGAGTCTGCATCCCCAATCATATTCCTGTCAACCCATGTGATCAAGCAGTTGTTTTTCTTCTGTGTTTCTGCTCCCACAGTTCTTCCTCTGGATGTGGGTAGTGTTCTTTCTCATAAGTCCCTCAGAAATGTTCTGGATCATCGCATTGCTACTGGTAGAGAAGTATGACTAAATTTCTAACATCCCTTTAAGATCTCATATCAGTTAATACCAAAATACTAAGTCCCAGGAAAACAATATCATATGAAGGTAGAGAAACTGAAAGGAAAGGCAGGTGCTTGACAAACCTTAATGTGGTCACTATTATTATTATTGTTATCTCTGGCAGGAGGCAGCAGGTTCCCCCTAACCTGAGGTCTTTAAGAAAGAGCTGGATGTGCATTCGTCGGGTACATTATAAGGGATTTATCTTGGGCTGAGGCTGGATGGGACAGCCAACAAGGACCTTTCCTGCTCTGATGAAATCTCGGGGTTCCAAGATTCTTCGGGGCCATATTGCAGTTCTGGTAGGAGTTTGGGATCAATAAAGCACTTTGTCCTTTTCGTGGTGGTAACTAATGGGCTGTCCATCGGTTAGAAATGGCCGAACATATTGTGATATACAAATGTAATGCAATAGTAGTATGTAGTAAAAAATGATCAAGGGGGCTTTCAGAAAAATCTGGAAAGATCAAATGGGCTGATTCAAATGGAACACAGAGAACCAGGAGAACAATTTATACTATAATCTCAACATTGTAAAATCTAACAATTTTGAAAAACTCAAGAACCCTCAACACAATGACCAGCAGTAATTTTCAAGGATGATGAGGCATGCTGTCCACCTCCTGAAAGAGAAATGATGGAATTATATGAAGAATGAGGCACACTTTTTTGGATGTGGCCAAAATGGGAAATCATTTTTCCTTATTTTGCCTATTTCTTATAAAGTTTCCCCACCCCACCACGCAGTGAAGTATTAGAGGAAAGGGGCAGAAAATAATAAATGCATGACAAATAAAATTCAATTAAATACAAATTAAATAAATGTAGTTAATTCAATTATTAATTAATTGCATCCAATTAAAAAACTAAGCCTTTTCCTTTTGTCTTAGAAGAGATACTAAGTATTGGTACTAAGGCAGAAGAGCAGTAAGGGCTAGGCAATTGGGGTTAAGCGACTTGCCCAGAGTCACACAGCTAGGAAGTGTCTGAGTTCAAATTTGAACCCAGGACCTCCCATCTCCAAGTCTGGTTATCTCTCTACTGAGCCACCTAACTGCCGCTCAATGAAAAATTTAAAATACAATTCTTTTTTTTCTTTCATAAATAACATATAGCCCTTTCTCTTGTGAAGCTAACGAAGTCAAAGAAGAGACAATTGTTTTCCTGCTGTCTTTAAGGGAAAAAAATCAATGAAAGAGAATAACCTGTGATGGGAGGAAACCTAGTAGAATTAGACTTGTCATTCCCAAGGATCCAGACATCTTACATCATTTCTCCTAGAGTGATAAAAGGAAGAAGAGATTCCAGTGTAGGACTAGATACTGTGTCTTTCCCTTCCCCTTGAATGTTTCTTCTGCATACTAGCTGAGAGAAAGAAAGCCTAGGGAAGAAGAGGTCTTTGAGGAAGAAACAAGCTGGAGGGGCTTTGATGCTAAACAAGCCTTTAAGCTGGAGTTGAGAATAAATTTGCCAGATGGAGCCTTTGATAAAAAGTTAAGCAGAGAAATGAAAGGAACCAAGGCTCTCTCTCTTAAGTACCACGTATAGAGACCAATTTGGTTTCATTCCAATAAATATTTCTTAGGTGCCTACTATGGGGCAAGGCATAATTAAGCAAAGACAAATAGCCTCTGCTCTCAAGGAGCTTACCAGAGACATGGCAGGCACCCAGTAAATGCAAATACAAGGCAATGGAGAGAGGTTGGGGTAGGGGAGTAAGAAAGAGAAGGAGAGGGGGAAAAGGGGGAGGAAAAGAGAGAAAGAGAACATGGAAGGGAGAGGGAAAGAGAGAGAGGGAGGAAGGGAGAGAGGAAAGAGAGAAAGAGAGGGAGGAAGGGAGAGAGGAAAGAGAGGAAGAAGAAGAAAGAAGGAGAAGGAGAGAGAGGATAGAGAAGAGACAGTGGAGAGAGAGAGACAGAGACAGAGACAGAGACAGAGAGAGACACAGAGAGAGAGGCAGAGGACACTAAGGGGATCAAAGAAGGCTTGACAGTGGGAGTGGTACAGAAGCTGAGCACTAAAGGAAAAATTCTGAGAAGCACTCTTGAGGAAGAAACTCATTCTGGGCACAGAGATCAAACTGTATAAATGCACAAAAGAAGGAGGCACAATGTCAGGTTTGAGAGATACGCTACATTCTGTTTAGAACACAAAATGCATCAAGAGGACTGAGGCTGGAAAGGTAGACTAGAGCCAGATTGTGTCAGGGTAAAATGTTTTCATTTTCTTCTAGATTTGAAAGGGAACAAGGAATTGACATAGTCAGATGTATACCTTGGGAAGATGATTTTGGCAGCTGTGTTGGGACAAAATTATTCAGCACTTTCAAAGACTCTAAGATTCTTAAAACAAAAACTCATCTTTTAACACTGATATCATTCCGGTGAGGTTATATTGCTATAAATCACAGAACAACACAACCTCCAAAAGAAATCTAAATTGTGGGTTACCCGAAGGGCAATGGAGAGATTTATAGTGGGCATAAATAATCTGTGGCATATTACCAACAACGACTCACATACAAGAAGTGGCATAAAAGATATAATGTGTCACACCTGGGGCACCCCTCTCTCACATGCAAGGCTACTAAAAAAGCTGCTCCAGGGTCAGGGTACTATGAGACTCTGGCTCTAACTCGTTATTGTAAGCTCACAAATTCCACTACTGTGTTTACTTTTTATTAGTCCATCAGAGAACACAATTATTCAAAGCAAAGATATGTAATGAAATAGCCTTTTTAAAAAATAGCACTAAAACATTGCCTTCTACAGACCTATGGCACACTCTCCCACAAATACATGCCATCAGGAAGAAGGTTAAACATGGATAGGAATGACAAAGCACCAGGGCACGTTGATAGAGAAGGCTTGGTCTTGGTAAATTATGGAGGAGAAAGTTATTTTTCCGATGCTGCAAAACCATCAATATTTTCAGAGGATGTCATAATTTTACTATTTTGAACTATGGAATCTCTAAATTTCTATTGAATATGGAATCTCTGCTGCTTCCTGCCTTTCTGTATTGCCATTTACTGGGCTTCAGTCAGAATCCCCAATTGAAGAGCTACCTCTTATTCTAGGATCTCTTAGAGAAATGGGTTCTGCCATATCTCTTAAAGCTTAAAGCCAGAAGCTCATCTTTGGCTCTTTTAAAAAATGCTTTCTCAATACACCTAGTTCACTAGACGAGGAAAAATAACTTTAGTGGATAAGGAGAGGAGAACATACCAGGTCAGAGTCTTAGCCTCGAAGAGACGATGTGTTTTAGAATTACAAATAGCCAGCCAGCTAAATAGAGCCAGGGTGCATTTAGTCTGTCTTTTGAACTCATTTCCTGCTGCTAGCAGGATCAATATCTCTATAACATTCTAACTTAAAGTTAGAACATCACCTTTAACGGCAGTCAATTCCTGATTGCCAAATTGAATTCCTTACTCAAATCAGTTGAAAGGGAGAGTGAATTCCAACAAGTCCAAAGGGTTGTGTGGGTTTGAAGCATTGCAGCTTTTATAAAAATCCAAAGATTTT
>NW_025367429.1:0-6376 GCF_016433145.1 Gracilinanus agilis | reverse complement strand
GACAGAGAGAGAGAGAGAGAGAGAGAGAGAGAGAGAGAGAGAGAGAGACAGAGACAGAGAGAGACAGAGAGAGACAGAGAGAGACAGAGACAGAGAGACAGAGACAGAGAGACAGAGAGAAGGAGAGAGAGAGGGAGAGAGAGGAGAGAGAGAAAGAGAGAAGGAGAGATAGAGAGAGTTTTGTTTTGTTTTAACCAAATTTAAAATTTCATTAACATAGCGAGTTTACATTGAGGAACTCTCTCTGCCCTGTTTCTTTCTAGACTCAGTTCACCTCCCCAGTCCTCGAGCCTCCTTCACCTTCCCCACTAAGGTTATCTTCCTTCTCCTCTTGGTATTTTTGTAGATATCTTTATATTTATAGGATCCCCCATTTATATGTAAACTCCTAGAGGGAAGAGAGTTTTCTGTCTCTTTTCACACATTGTGGCTCAGTTGTTCTTCCATCATGTCCAACTCTTCATGACCAGAGATACTGGAGTAATCCGCCATGTTCTTCTCCAGCTCATTTTACAGATGAGGAAACTGAGGTAAACAGAGTTAAGCGACTTGTCCAGGGTGACCCATCTAGTAAGTAAGTGTCTGAGGCTGGATTTGAACTCTAGAAGATGAGTCTTTCTACTCCAAAATAGCACCACTCTATGCACTATGGCGCCACCTGGCTGTCCCGCTTTGTTCCTGGTAGCTCTTAATAAATGTTGCTGATTGATTGATTCAGGGGCAGATTGGCACAACTGATAGTGTTGGAGCACTGACCCGGGTGCTGGAAGCTAAGTGATTTCCCCAGGGTCACTCAGCCAGAGCGTCAGAAGTGAGCCTCCACTACAAGGCAAGCTCTCAATCCCCAACACAATGTTGCCTTTCATTCAAAATATATGCAAAATGAATGCAGTCCCTCCCTGGTCACTTCCGGTTCCAAGCCTAGGAATCTGGAACCCAGAAATCGCCGCACAATTCCTTCATTTCCACATACTTCCTCAAATCTATGGCTTGTTCATGGAGTGAGCTGGGATGCCTTCTTTGGGGGTCGTGAGCATATCAAAGGGGGCTCTCCTCATCACTGTCAACAGAAACAGCTTAGCACTCTGCCATCTCTCCCCCAATGGAAGCCTTCAGCGTTAAGGGATCCACATTGCCCCAGGAACCGCCAAGCATAGACGGGATGCCTGGTATCCTCTTAGTCGATTCTGCTCCCAATTCCCCAGTGGGTCTTGGGCATCACTGAATTATTCCACAGTTTCCAGAGCCCTGAGTCTGGCCAGACAGCGGCTTCCATGCCCACATGAATTGTTGCTAAGATCTTTGAAAGTGGAGGAGAGTCCAGGCTTACTGATCCAGAGCCAGGAAATGCCAGGCCTCTCCCACATCTTTCCCACACTTGAGTGAGGGGGCACATGTGCACAGGGGGAGCGTCGGTCCCTCTTCTGTGAGATCATTGGAAGGGGCTGTGTAGTGAAGCAACCAAGACAGACTCCTAGGCTCTCTTACACCAGAAGTTTAGGCTGAGAGCTCAAAGGGACCCTCAAAGCTGTCTGGTCCAACCCTACCCTCATCATTGTATAGGTGGGGAAACTGAGGCACAGAACTCTTAAGCAAATTACCTAGGATCATACAGCTAATCAATGGCAAAGGAGGATCATCGTATGAGAGATTTAGCTACAGAAGTGATTAGAGACTGTCAAATCCAACCTCATTTTACAGATGAAGAAACCAAAGCCTAGAAGGTCAAAGCAATCTACCAGGGTTATGTAGTGAGTGTCCAAGGCAGGATTAGAAATCAAGCTATCCTAACTCAAATCCACCTCTATCCACTCCACTCCCTGCCTCTGAACTTCCTCTCTGGCAGTCGTCTTGGAGACAGGCAACTCCTTCTCTCTAAATGAAAAGTTTCCCTTTTTCAACATGAGCTGCCCAGACGTCCCCTGAGGTATATTTACTCTTCCTCCTGAGCAAAGAAGGGTTAGCCTGCCAGGACTTTAAATTGGGGAGGGAGAATAGGGGAAAAGGGAAGATGTCATAGCTTTGCCCTTCATCCAGCTCCAAGGCAAGAGCCAAGAATATGGAGAAACAGCAGTTTTGTTTTGGAGCTCCTCTCCCTTGGAAATGAATGGAATCCCCCCCACCTTGGAAACTAATGGAGCCCCCCTTTAGAAATGAATGGAACCCCCCTTTTTTCTTCCCCCCAATCAGCACAGTGTTCTGGGTCCAACCTCCTGGCAACACCCCTGCCAGCTGTCCTCTTTCAAAGGCACCATTGAGCTGCCCTGGCTCTGGCATAGAAAATGGTAAAAGAGGAAAAAACATACTCTCTCCATTGGAAGCTCTGCCTCAGGACACATGTAGGGGCCATATATGCCACATTCCTGGGATCCTCAGACACAAGCTAGAATTCCACTTATCTAAACCCCATTCCAAATGTCATTGCCCCTCAGTGGCACAAAATCAATAGGACAAAGGGGCGGAATGAGCCTAAGCCAGGAGTCAGGTAGAATCCCTATTTAAAAAAAAATTCTAAATTCAGCATGATATAGATATTTGGATTTAGGCATTTTCTATATGGATTTTTGTATACAAATATTTTTTAATCATTGTGATTGTTCAGTTGTTTCAGTCATGTCCAATTCTTTGTGACCTTTTTTTGGAGTTTTCTTGGTAGAGATAGTAGAGTGGTTTGTGATTTCCTTCTCCAGCTCATTTTCCAGATGAGGAACTGAGGCAAAAAGGGTTAAGTGACTCACCCAGGGTCACACAGCTAGTATGTGAGGCTAGATTTGAACTCACAAAGATGAGTTTTTCCAGACTTGAGGCTCAGGATTCTATCTACTGCATCATGTAGCTGCTATATATGTGTTTTACACACACACACACACACACACACACACACACACACACACCCCAAACCCTCAACATTCCCAAGTGATTCAAATCAGGTTAAAAATGTAATTTCGTAAAGTAAATAAAAATACAATAAAAGATGGATGCTAATTTGCACTTTTCTGAGTCAATAGACAGTCAGCAGGGATCTGATTCTATCTGCATGTCAAACTGGTAGAGTGGATCCAGTCAACTTCTGAGTCAGAAAGACTTGGGTAAGTTGTCCTGCCTATCTCTGGACCACAAAAGATTGACTTAACCTCTTAATGTCCCATGCCCCCCTGTAATGCAAGAGCTCTTAATCTAGGGTCCATGAAGTTAGAACTTTTTAAAAATATTTTTATCACCAAATTTCAATAGAAGTGGTTTCCTCTGTGTTTTATACATTTTAAAATTATTCAAACACTTGAAACCATCCCCCCCAACGCCTTCGCCTTGTCTTATGGCTAAATAGCCTCAGCTTCTTGGACCTATTCTCATAGGAAATGGTTTTCACATCCACCATCACCCCTGGACATCCACCTTCCTCTGGACCATCTCCACTTTGGCAGTATCACTGAAGGGACTATCTAGAACTGAACACAGTTCAAAGTCTCCATCATTCTTTGATTCTAATTCATTGGAACCAAATGGAACCTACAATGTATCTTTTCCACTTCAATTCTTGATAAACTTCAGAGATGAAGGAAAGAAGGAAGGGAGGGAGGAAGGAAGGGAGAAAGGAAGGAAGAAGGGAGGAAGACACTAGTACAATATTAGTATTACAAATGAAACAAAGTCATCCTTGGAGAATTTACGGATGGAAGAGGGTCAACAAACAGATGATCTGCAAATGATCTGCAAATATTTTTTATGATAAATCATTTTCACCATCAGAGATTATAAAGAAGCCAATAGATTCACACATCATAGCCAGTCCTAGATGTAGGTAAATAAGGAACTGAAGAAAAATTGTTCTGGAGATTCAAAGACAAAAAGAACATTTCCTATTCTCAAAGTGCTTATAGTTCACTGGGGATGTAAATTATTCAAAATTTAACCAGTGCGAAGATGAAGACACCCACTAGGGTTGTCCCTGACTGTCTGGATATCTCCACAGGTTAATAAATGATTCATTTCAATTCGAATAAATTATCCCATTGCCATTCAAGGTTATAATGACTAAATTTATTTCCTTCTTCAAATTGCTATATGACTTGAAAAAAATAACTCCATGTTGCTTCAATCAATTTTGCTTGAAATAATTTGGTCTCAGCCATCTTATACAGATACACCCCAATCCCCACTCTACCATCTATCCTAAGCCCATAATTCTTGATTCAATTTATATTGTAAATTTTTTTATATTCTTCTTTTGCCCAACCCAGTTAAGTATATAATTCTCCCCAAAAATAGGGGAGAATCCCCAAATTTGGGGAGAATATAGATTCTCCTCAAATCCTTCTTTCTCACAGGTATAAAATGCCTTAATCTATAGAGTCTTATTCCCAGAACAAGGTTCTATTAGATGTTAATATATTAATATGATATTATTATCACCATTATTATTATTTTGTTTTTTACCTCATTTTTTTCTGGCTTGCCAAGCTTTCTATGAATGTATCACTGAGTTCTGTTTTCAATGCCAATGGCTTTAGTTTCTAGAGATCTCAGATGTTAATCAAATTTTACCATCTTGGGGCAGCAAGGGAGCTCAGTGGATAGAAAGCCAGGCCTAGAGATGGAGGTCCTGAGTCCACATTTGACCTCAGATACTTCCTAGCTATTTTCCCCTGGTCCACTTAACCCCAGTTGCCTAGCCCTTACCACTCTTCCACCTTGGAAACAATGCTTAGTATTGATTCTGAAACAGCAAGTAAAGGTTGTTGTGTTGTGTTGTGTTCTGTTTTATTTCATCATCTTTTAGTTGTTGTTTTTTTATTCCAAATATGCCAATCTATTTTCAGTATCCACTGCTTTAGGAAGATTCCTGTAATTTGTTTTAAACAATTGATTCCATTGTCTTTCTAATTTCTTCTTTGAGAGTGCTGTTTTTTTATTAATTTCCTTATTTTTTCCTTTAATTCTTTAATTCATTATATAAGGAGCTGATAGTTGGATCAGTAGATAGAGAGCCAGGGTTGGAGACAGGAGATTCTAGGTTCAAATGTGGCCTTAATCTCTTCCTAGCTCTATGCTCCTGATCAAATCACTTAATTCCAATTGTCTAGCCTTTACCACTCTTCTGCCTTGAAACCAATGCTCAGTACATTCTAAGAAATTCTAAGACGAAAGGTAAGTGTTTCAAAGAAAAAAAAATCAGCATCTAAATCACACTTATTCCAAGTTAATTTCTGTAGACACAGATCATGTTGTCTTTCTAAATGTTGGTTTTGCCAAGATTGTTTTTAACCTATAAAATGTATTCATTGTATTCTGAGCTGCCCCTTCTAGAGCATATGATTAAAAGGATGGTTTATAAGTCCTTAGAAAGGAAAGCAGTGATCACGAAGTCCTTGCATGGCTTGATCAAGAACAGGTCATTTTCAGCCAATCTTATTTCCTATTATTAGTTACTAGACCCCTAGATCAGGAAAATACTATAAACATCTATTCAAATTTCAGCAAAGCATTTGACAAAGTTTCTCATCATACTGTAATGGACAAAATGGAGAGTGTGCAAGACATGAGAGTAAAGCTTTTAGAAGTAGCTGAATTGGGGCAACTAGATGGCACAGTGGATAGAGCACCAAGCCTGGAGTCGGGGAGACCTGGGTTCAAATATGACCTCAGACACTTCCTAGCTGTGTGTGTGGGTCAGTCATTTCTTTCTTTAGCCCTTGCCTTTCTGTTTTAGGGTTGTTACTAAGAAAGAAAGTAAGGATTTTTTTTAAGTGACTGGGTACGTCTTTAGATCCACTAGGTTTGTAGTCCAAAGAGATTTTTTTTAAATGGGAAAGATTTGAACAAAAATATTCATAGCTGCACTTTTTGTGATGGCAAAAAATTGGAAACTGAGGGAGTGTCCCTCGATTGGAGAATGGCTGAACAAATTATGGTTTTTGATGGTGATGGAAATACTATTGAGCAATTTCTATAAAAACTGAAAAGACCTCCACGAACTGATGTGGAGTGAAATGAGCAGAACCAGGAGAACATTATACACAGAGACTGATACACTGTGGCATGATCAAATGTAATCAATGTTGCTAATAATAGCAATGCAAAGATCAAGAACAATCCTGAAGGACTTAGGAGAAAGATCACTCTCTACCTCTGAAGAAAGAACTGTGGGAGTAGAAACTCAGAAGGAAAACATATGATTTACCTCTTGTTTATTTGGATATAAGATTAGGGGTTTGGGTTTTTTAAAATTACTCTTTTTAATTTAATTTAGTTTAGTTTAATTTATCTATTTTTATTATATTATACAGAGAGATTATATTAAAATAATGTAATTAATTTAAATTAATTTAATTTAAAAGATTACAAAAATGAATAATATAGAAAAAATATCAAGCAA
>NW_025367428.1:0-3084 GCF_016433145.1 Gracilinanus agilis | reverse complement strand
TATATATCATATATTTTATTATATACATTTATTATATATAATAATTATGTGTTATATAATGTATATAATGGTGTTATATTTTATAATTATAGATCATACATTTAGGAACTATATGTAAATACTAAATATGATCATTATCATTAAAAATAATATGTATATATATAACTTAGTTAATGCCAGACATTTTGTTAGGTAATTTTCAACTATTTTTTTATTCAAAGAACCCAGATACCCCAAAGAGATAATCAAGAAAAAGACTTGTACAAAAATATTTATAGCTGCACTCTTTCCAGTAGCAAAAATTTGGAAAATGACGGGGTGTCCATCAATTGGGGAACGGCTCAATAAATTGTGGTATATGTTGATGATGGAATATTATTGTGCTGAAAGGAATAAAGAACTGGAGGAATTCCATGTGAACTGGAATGACTTCATGGAATTGATGCAGAACAAAAGGAGCAGAACCAGGAGAACATTGTACACAGAGACCAATACACTGTGGCACAATAAAATGTAATGAATGTCTGTACTAGCAGCAATGCAATGACCCAGGACAATTCTGAGGGATTTATGGAAAAGATGCTACCCACATTCAGAGGAAGAACTGCAGGAGAGGAAACACAGAAGAAAAACAATTGCTTGAACACATGGGTTGAGGCGGACATGATTGGAGATGTAGACTGGAAACTACCACAGCAATGCAACTATCAATAATATGGAAATGTCTTGATCAATTACAAATGTTAAAACCAGTGGAAATGCACGTTGGCTATGGGGTGGGGCATGGGAGGGTGAAGGGGAAAGTAAGAACATGAATCATGTAACCATGGAAAATTTTTCTAAAAAACTAAAAATTTTTTAAAAAGTTGCAACTTCTAAGAATAAGAGAAAATAAGGGAAGTATTAATGAAATCTGCCTTTTGTTCACCACATCTTGAGTATTGTGTTCAGTTCTAGTTGATGTGATTTAAGAAGGAAATTGGTAGACTGGAGGGTCTCAAGAGGAAAGTAACTAGACTGGGGAAGGGCTTGAGCTCATGTTATGTTTGATGCAGACATGATTGGGGATGTAGACTCAAAACGATCACACCAATGCAAATATCAATAATATGGAAATAGGTCTTGATAGATGAAACATGTTAAAACCAGTGGAAATGCACATCAGCTACGGGGGTGGGGTGGGGGTGAAGAGTAAAGTAAGAACATGAATCATGTTACCATGGAAAATTTTTCTAAAAAATAAAAAATAATTAAAAAATCAATGTTTAAAAAATTTTTAAATAAAAATAAAAAATGAATGCTCCTTAAGCTATTTTTCTTTCATGCTTTTATTCCTCTTTCCCATTTTTTTCTGCAATTCTTATTTGATTTATTTCCTTTTTTAACTCTTCCAGAGACTGATCCCGATTCAAATTTTTCTCTGAAGTTTTACACATAGTTTTGTTTTGTTTTTTATCTTACTGTCCCCTTCTGAGTCTGTGCCTTGCTTTTTTTGTCTCCATAATAATTTTTTACTTTGAATTTTTTTTCTATTTGCTCATTTTCTCAGCCCCCCCCCCTTTTTTTTTAACTTTGATGTCGAGAGTGGGCTCTGCTCTCAGGAAAGAATGGGACATACTCTTAAATTTCAGTTTTCCCTCACTGCTCCTTTCCACACTATTTCTAGATTTCTGCAAGTTACAATTCTTCCAAGAAGGTATAATGGTCTTTGGTCTGGGAGCTCTGAAAGCTACCCCCTCATTGTTGATTCCGTCTCTTCCAGGGATTGCTTATGACTTATAAAGCTCAGAGCACCACAGGCTATATTGTGCTGGGGCTCAGAGCCACCTCAATCCAGGGCAAAGGTTCTAGAATGCACTCTGGGCTCACATCAGCCAGACACACAGAAGATTGCCTTTTACTGGGGTTCATATTCCCACTGCAGACTTGGGCAATGCCTTGGAGAATCACTCTGAACCTATACCAGTCAGGCTCACTGTGGAATACCTAGCATTAGGGACTGATACCTTTCTGTAGGCTTCTGTTAAGGCTTAGAACTTCAAGGTATGGATGCCTGGTGCTCTGCTGCTGTTGGGCAGAGTCTTTGGGTCTTAAAGTTGGCTTGGGCTCAAGATTAGAACTTGGAGCAGTAAGTGTGAGATGGGGTGGTTCGCTATTCATTTGCTATGATACCGCTTGGCATGACTTTGCTTCTGGCTGAACTGACTTGCTGCCAGCTATGCTGTGTGC
The DNA here is from genome assembly GCF_016433145.1 of Gracilinanus agilis. Classification (NCBI taxonomy): domain Eukaryota; kingdom Metazoa; phylum Chordata; class Mammalia; order Didelphimorphia; family Didelphidae; genus Gracilinanus; species Gracilinanus agilis. The sequence continues at coordinate 855 of NW_025367428.1, read as the reverse complement.
TGCACTCCACTATCACACCAGTGAAATAGAGCCTCTCTCATTATCTTCAGTTTGTTTTCTACAAAAATGTTGTGTTGCTCCAACTCCTTGTTAATTCTTTCACACTGGTACTCATTTTAGAGAACTTTTCTAAGATTGATTGGAGAGAACTATAAGAACATATTCAAGCTTTCTTTGCTTCTACTCAGTCTTCTGAGCCACACCTCTTTTACCTTTTAAAAGAAAATTTTCTTTTATTTAAAATATTTTTAAAAGAAAGAACATAAAAAGAAAATAATACCTTAAAAAAGCAGTATAGGCCAAATGGAAAAAGGAGGTTCAAAATATCATGGAACAAATAGTTTCTCAAAAATTAGATTTAGGCAAATGAAAGCTAGCATCCTCATGAGCTATGAAAAAGCAATAAATCAAAAGCAAAAGAATCAAAAAAGAAGGAAATATGAAATAGCTCCTTGAAAAACTGACCTAGAAAAGTGATCCAAGTGAAAAAAGCTAGGAATAAGTGGATCACCTGAATATTATGATAATTTTTTAAATGTATATAATATCATAAGAATTTTTCAAAGAAAACTACCCTGATATTCTGAGGAAAAAAGGAGTAAAACTGAAAATGAATTAATCTACCAATCAACTCCTAAAATAAATTCCCAAATGACAACTCTCAGAAACATTGTAGCTAAATTCAAGAGATCCCAGGACAAGGATCTACTATAAGCAGCCAGAAAGAAGTAATTCAGTTATCGTGGAGCCACAGCAAGGATTACAGAAGCCTTAGCAGCTTCTACATTAAAGGACTGGAAGAGTCGGAATTTAATATTTTATTTTATTTATAATAAATAATAATAATAAATTATG
>NW_025367427.1:0-8023 GCF_016433145.1 Gracilinanus agilis | reverse complement strand
GGAGGAGGAGGAGGAGGAGGAGGAGGAGGAGGGCCGCTCCGGCTCCCCCGCGAGCCACATCCGGACAGTCTTTTATCTTTCTGTTTCTGTCTCTTTCCCTCCTCTGGGGACGCTCCGGGCCTTCCAAGGGCAGATGGAATTCTGGCCATGAGGCGCCCCACCCTGTGCAGCTTTACACCTGGTCAGGCACTCCAGAGCCCTTCCTGTCTCATGTCACAGACCCCAAGTTAGTCTGCGGAAGCCTAGAGCCTTCTCTCAGGATAACAACTTAAATCCATTCAATAAAATACATAGAATATGTCACAATCAGACTCTGGGAGCTGAGAGTCTCACCATGATTGACAGGTGAAGACAGTTGGAGACATCAGAATGTTCCCGGAGGCCGAGAGGACAAGAGGAAAGGCAGTTGGCCAGAGGGTATAAATGCCCTGGCAGCCCCCTGAGAAGATCTTTTGGTCCCTCCAGTCAGATGAACGTTATCCAAGGCTGATAGAGCCCGATCCCAATAATCAATCAACCCCAGGTGGGACCCATCCACTGACCTTTAGGGATCCTGCCTGGGCACTGTTATCAAGAAGGGCAGTTATTATAACCTCCAGCTGGGTGACAGGGCTCCGGTGTCCCTGCACCAGCCATCAAGGGAATCCAAACACAGCTTCCTCAGATTATATGCAGATTAATAACGACTATAATAACTAGCCTTAGTAATACTAGTAGCAGTATAGAGATTATCCTCTTCTTTATTTTTATAACAAATAACAAAGGAAACCAATTATTATATTAAAATTCAAGAGGCAACTTTTCCCATCCAACTTCACTGCCTGTTAACATTTAGCCCTGGGCCTCCAAAGAAGAGCCCCTGCGGGGGCAGCCAGGTAGCTCCGTGGCTAGAGTGCCAAGGTCTGGAGTTTCTGAGGATGTGGATTCAAAGCTGGCCTCAGAAACTGTGTGTCCCTGGGCAAGTCACTGAACTCCAACTGCCTGGCCCTCATGGCTCTTATGCCTTCAAACGGATATTTAGCACCAACTCTAAGACAGAAGGTAAAGGTTTAAAAAAAAGAAAAGACCCTTTAAGACACCCATCGCTGATAGGAGCCTCGAATAAAAGAGCTGCCCACCTTTCCAGTCTACCTAGGAGGCGCCCCAACAAGCTCTGGCATCACACCCTCTAATCCTCCAATCCCCATCACCCTCGGATCCCCAGATGAGATGGGAGGCTCTCTGTTAACCATCACCTGTTCCTATGTAAATAATACTTGCTGGTCACCTCGGGTACATAAAGCTGGTGATAAAAGTCCTCACTCTCCTCAAGAAAGTCCCCAACGACTGCCACCAGCATCTCTGCCCTCCTGATCCTCACAGCCTTCTTACCCCAAACAAGGACCCCCAGACATCGTCAGGGTATCCCTGGTAGAAGCCTGTCACTTATAGGTGGCGCCGGAACAGGGACACTCCCAGGGGCCAAAGGATGCCTGAACTGGCTCACGGAGCTGCCCTCGTCCCAAGAACTGGGCACTCTCCTGGTCTTTCTCTCCCATTTGCTGCCACCTGTTTCTCTGGGAAAATCTGAGTGATTGGGGGAACTGACTGGGTGCTGACCCCACTGATGGCCCAGCTCCCATGACTTTACCCCTAACAGGAACCAAACATCCCTCAGGGGCATCTGTCTGCCCTAGAGAAAAATGGGAAAGGCGCTTCCTCTTGGGTCCTGGCTCTAGACTTGGACATGGACCCCAGAGCTGGGCCAGCCAGTTTTTCTGTCCAGAAGGATCACCCCTGCACTAGGGATGGCTCATGGCTCTTGGCTCTTCTCCCGGCTGGCAAGGACCTGAGGGATCTGAGTCTTACAGATGAGGAAATTGAGGCTGAGTTAGGTTAAGTGACTTGCCCTGGGTGACACAGATAATGTACGTCAAACCGGACCGTCTGCTTCTTATCTCTCTATCCTCCCAACATGCCTAGAATATGCCTCCATCCCCTTAAAGCCTGGCTAAAGACTCCATGGCTAGCTTATGTCTCCCCTGACCCCCCCAGGATGCTGGTGCTTCTCCCCTCTCCTGACTCCCCAACACTGAAAAAGGAAAACCGTTGTAACAGAAGTGCACAGAGAAGCCAACCCTAAACCTTTTCGCTCTGTTTTGTAGTTGTAAGTGTGGACCTGGGTTCAAATCTCCAATACTTCCTAGCTGTGTGACCCTGAACAAGTCACTTAACCCTCATTGTCTAGCCCTTACTGCTTTTCTGCCTTAGAATGGACACAAAGTCTCAATTGGAAGACAGAAGGCAAGGGTTTAAAAAATGGATTCAAGAACATGAAAAACAGGAATACTCATACCCTGTTTGTGGAGCTGTGGATTTTTCCAATTATTCTGGAGAACAACTAGGAATAATCCTTAGAGAAGTCATTGCTAGAAATATGCCCCAAGGAGGTCAAAGGCAAAGAGACGTCTCAAGTACACCAGAGCACTTCCAGAGAGCATCTTTTTCCCCCCTTTTTTCTTTTTCCTGTAGCAGCAAAGAACTGGGAACAGAGTCAACGCCCACTACTTGCAGAATGAATGGCTCAACAAAGCGAGTATCTCCAGAGCCCTTTAAACAACTAGTGAATGTGAAGAATGCAGAGAAACATGGAAAAACTTCTCTGCACTGATACAAAGAAGGATGAGCACAAATACATAAAAGGAAATGAGAGCCAACCTAAAGCCACACGTTCCAAGGCTGCCCTGGAAGAGGAAAATTCACCATCTACTCATTTTTCCAGGGATGTAGCCCAGGAATCTCCTATCGGTTTGGCTCAATTGATTTTTTTTCCCTTTTTATTCTCTGCTACAAAGGCTGGTTCTCTTGGCAGCAGAGGATGGGGGATAGATTTGGAATTGAAGAGGATGAAAAGACAATATATAATACTAACAGCGGGGCAGCTGGGTAGCTCAGTGGATGGAGAGCCAGGCCTAGAGATGGGAGGTCCTGGGTTCAAATATGACACCAGATACTTCCCAGCTGTGTGACCCTGGGCAAGTCACTTAACCCCCATGGCCTAGCCCTGACCACTCTTCTGCCTTGGAGCCAATACACAGTATTGACTCCAAGACGGAAGGTGAGGTTTAAAAAGGAGGAAAAAAAAAAAGAAGAAAACGGAAGGCAGCAGCTAGGTAGCCCAGTGGATGGAGAGCCGGGTCTGGAGTCAGGAGAACATGGGTTCAAATCTGGCCTTGGATACTTCTTGGTTGAGAGACCCTGGGCCAGTCACTTACTCCCCCTGTTGCCTAGCCCTTACCGCTCTTCCATCTCCGAGCTGCTACTAAGACAGAAAGCAAAGGTTAAAAAATAAAAGAATAAAACTGAAGTGCTCTTATAGATGTCAGAGGGAAGCAGGGAGACCGGCTGGGAGAGCCCCCGGAGGCGGTGTGACCACGAACAAGTCTCTGTAGCTTCTGCCGACTCTTCCTGGTAAAACAGAAGTTGTGAGAAGACCACGACGACGGTTGTGAGGACCAAATGAGAACCCCTCGTATGTGTGGTCATACGGCGGTGACCCGTTTGACGCTCAAGCAGGAACATCTCCCCCAGCCTCAGCGGGACGAAGCCTTGAGCAGTCCTTCTTGATTTGGGCGTTCTCCGAGAGGTCAATGAGGCAGGAGGGGCTCGAACCTAAGAAGACCCGAGTTCCAGGTCCGTCTATGACCTCCCTGGGCTTTGGGATCCTCAGCCACAATGGGAGGCTGGAGATAACAGAAAGGTGCTGCGCTGGCTCCCTTCCCAGTGCTGAGGAGATGGCAGAGCCAGGCCTATCCCTACTAGACATCTGACAGACTTAATTTCCCTAACAAAGATGGCCAACTCTGGTGGGATCCCAGATGAAGAAAGCCCAAACCAAGAGGCCTCCAGCAAGACTGAGGTGAGACATACGAGCCTCCCAGACAAAAGAGAAGAGGAGTGACGTGTCAAGCAGGCGACAAGAATAAGGCCGAAACAGGCTGGTTAAAAAAAGGCTGAACCAAAACCTGACCACAGCGAGATGCCCAGGCAAAGCTCGATTCCTGCCTTCAACCTACAATGCGCCCCCTGATTCTTAAAGCAGCCCCCCCCCACCAGGACCCATTTTCTCAGAAAATAGAAATTCCTCTACTAAAAAGCCATGACTTTTCAGCTGTGTGACCCTGGGCAAGTCACTTAACCTCCACTGCCCAGCCCTTTAATACACAGTATTGATTCCAAGATGGAAGGTAAAGGTTTTAAAAAAAAACAACCAACCCCAAACCGAAAAGACACGACTGAGGTAGGTCCCTTCGCGTTCACCCCCTTCGCCCCAAAACACAGCTCAGCAGAAAAGGCAACATGTCCAGGCTGCACGCGGCGGTAACGGGGAAGCAAGCGGTCAGTCCTATTGGCAGAGGACCTCGAACATCCCAAGTGCCTCACCTCCGGGTTCACAAGAAGGGAAGGAGCTTCCAGAGCAGTCCCAGGGGCTGTCGGAGAAAGGGCCAAGAAGAGCAGGCTGGAGACTGGCTGGATCCTCTCCTAGACTGGATCTGGCATGAGGGTGGAAATTCTGGAATAACAGGAGATCAAAATAGCCACTCCTGACCACGTCACACGGCGAAATCGTCGGCAAAGAGGTCAATTAGAGAGGTGCCTTCAGCCTGAGCCCCGAGCTCCGAGGCCCCGGGGAGGGCGAGGCACCCATAAACCTCCCTGGCTCTTCGGCGGCGTCCTCTGGCCAACCACTTTAATTTTAGTCACTCGTGCTGTGTCGAAATCATTCCTTCCACCGGGATGGAAGCAGCTGGTTTTGATGTGGGCTCCGACTTCACCGAGACGCTCGGGCCGAAATGGAATCATCGGGAAAATGTCCTCTGCCAGATACTAATGATTTTCACACGTCTGTGTGTACACACGTCTGTGCGCACAGACACAGGGCGTGCTTGAAACACGGAAGCTCTTCCTGCGAAGAATGTATTAAAAGGATCGCTGTTCCTATTGAACAGATGAGGGAACTGAGGCCAAGGAGAGGGGACTGGTCCACTGTCACTCGCTGCATCACAGATGTCGAGCCGGAGGGTCCTCCGAGTCCAACCTTCTCATTTTACAAAGGGGGACCCGAAGGGCCAGAGAGGACTGTTTTATTGATGAAGCCATCGCTGGCTTAAGGAAGGTGCTAGACAGCAGCCGGGCCATCACTGAAAGCCCCTAAAAAAGACCCAAAGGGCGCCCAGCCTCGCGCAGGCCCGGCCATTGGGACACATCAGCCTTTCTGTCAGACAGGGGCGACGGAATCCCGGAAGCTCTCGGTCCGAAGCGGTGAAAGACGTCCCAGGATCTCTCTTCTCTAAGCAGAGCCACATCCTGCTGCTGTGGACAAGAGGCTGGACACCCGCGAAGGAGCCATGAGGCTGGAGGGGTGCCGTGCTGTGACCCAGAGCGTAAAAGGGGGAAGACCACCGAACGCGGAGAGGGGGAGGCTCTCGAGAACGAGGGGGGGCAGGAAAAGGCTGCCTGTCCTCCCAGGAATGATGGGAGAGGCATGTGGCTACTGGGAGATCCTCCAATACGAGGGAGAAGGAGAAGAGGAAACGAGGAGGCGATCCTGCCAAGGGGTCCTGGGGCAGTCATTCGCCAGGCAGATAACAACAGAAAGGAGCTCTGTGGCCTTCCCAAGGCATGCACCTAAGGCATGATGGGGCATCTCCCAAGACTTGTCAGACTGGACGGGCCCCTCCTGCTTGGGGTGATTCATGTGGGCATGGGCGTTGCTGCCAGAAAGAACCTAGAAAGCATCACTAAAGATAACAACCAAGAACACTGAAGAGCGCGAGGACAGAGATGCCATTTGTCGGTGCGGTGCCGTCCACTGCGTCGAGGGACTCCAAAGAGAAAAGACTTGGGAAGTGAATCACGGCTGGTTAAGGAGATGCTGTTTGAAAATGAGATTTCGGGAGGCAGGGAGGTGGCTCAGAGGATAGAGCGCCAGGCCTGGAAACGGGAGGTCCTGGGTTCGAATGTGGCCTCAGACACTTCCTAGCTGGGTGATCCTGGACAAGTCACTTCACCCCCAGTGTCTAGCCCTTACCGCTCTTCTGCCTAATGGACAGGACTGTGTATGGAAGGAGGAAGGAAAGGGATTAAGAAAGATCTAAAAGAGAGAGAGAGAATGACAATGGAAGTTCAGGGAGGACAAAGCCAGGTAGAAAGTCCAGGGACAAAGCCCAGGTCATCCTCACAATGAACTGGAGGTCTGGGCCTCCAGAGAGAAGTTGGACTTGGGTGGTATCACTGAGCCTGGGAGGAAGGAGACCCACACCCGAAAGATGGCCCTTGCTCAAAGGCTGTGTCTTATTCCCGAGAAATGGCATCCAGTGCTAAAGGGAACGTGGGTGATAGGGCGCTGGGGCACTGCATTCGAGGAATAGAGCTGAGGAAACTGGGGACGGAGAGGGATGCCCATGGGGAGGCCAGGAGCAAAGGCGACCTTGCCATCAGGGAACACTCCAGAGCACCTGGATAGAGAAAGAGCCCAGGAGGAGGTGGGTTCAAGAAACCCACCAAAAATGGGCAGAACGAGCTGAGGCGGACAAAGAAGGCTTTAAGACCCCAAATGAGAGCGGTTTAAAAAGCTGCCATGAGGGCAAAGAGAAGAATCAAAGACTAGGCTGGCTACTTGGGGACGGCTTAGCCAGAAGGCTGACCAGCACCACCTCTTTTCCCCAACCTACCCTTACTGCCCTGCTGTCCAGTTCCCAGCAGTCCCCACACCACCAGTGGGGTGCTCTGTGTCCTGGAGCCCCGCTCCGTTCTAACCCTTGGACTCACCATTCCTCTGCCCTGTCATTACTGTTCGGTGTCCCCAGGGCCTTGCCATGTGCCCTGCTGTGGCCCCTAACCCAACTGGCATTTCCATCTGCCACGAAATGAACAGGAAGACGAGTCCTGCTTTACGTGCGGCGCTCCTTCCATCTCCCCCCACCCGCATCGGAACGTGAGCTCCGGAGAGCCGGAACTGCTCCATTTCCTCTGCTCATCTCCAGCACTTGGCACAGGGATTGCTACACAGTAGGCACTTAGTACACGTTTTGTTGCATTTCCTTCTCCCCCTTGCGCGGGCTTACGCAGAACAGCAGACCTCGAGCCATTCAGCTTATTCGGAAGAGGCAAATTAAGGCATCCAGAACAATGGGGCACTGCCAAAGAAAATGCCATCTTACGGTCTCACCTAAAGAAAGTACCCAAAGAAAGCCAGCTAGGATGGCCAAAGCCTCAGGGTCTTTCTGCAGGAGTCACAGAATCCCAGCCTTGAGAAGCTGGAAGGAGCCTCAGTGGCATCTTGTCCCACCCGGGCACAAGGGGAAGAGTGCCCACATCCCACAATCCAGCTGGCTGAGGCCTGGCTGAAGGAAAGGTAGGAAGCGGAGAGGAGGGAGAGCCATCCTCAGCCATCTGAAGGAATGTCACGTGAATAAGAGCCCAGCCAGGCCTGGCCTGCTCTCTCCTCCTCCCCCAATCATCACACATCTATCTAGTCCTGTGTGGAACCCACCCCCAGGAAAATGGAAGCTCCTTGAGGCCAGGGACTGGTTCTCGCCCTGTCTTGGCTGCAGACCCGACACCTTGTAGAGCACCTGACACGTAGCAGGGGCTCCTGGCCACCATTTTCCAACCGTGCCACCTGCATCCCAATTCCTCACCTCTGCCCTGACTAGAACTTTGGGCTTCACAGAGACCTCTTGCCTTCTCTTGGCCAGAACCAGGTCTCTCTCTCTCCCTTCCTGACTCCCAGCCCCAGCCGATGCCGGCATGTGAGGACCAACTTCCCTGCCCAGGCCCCCTTCATGTGCTCTCACCTCCCAGAGGGAAGGGAGTCACTCACTTTTGTCAGCATCCTTAGCACTTAGCCCAGGCTCTGGTGCATAATGAGTGCTTTGGATGCACTTTTCCTTCCCCCTCCCTCTCTAAATCTCTCCCTCCCTTTCACTCTCTCTCCTTCCCTCCCTCCCTCCCTCTCTCTTACTAATTCTCTCCTTCCCTC
>NW_025367426.1:0-6620 GCF_016433145.1 Gracilinanus agilis | reverse complement strand
TATATATATATATATTATATCCATTTATGCCACCTCATTGCCAATTAATTCTATAACCTTTAGTAAGTCATTTCACCATCGACACTTCAGTTTTTTCATCTGTAAAATGAGAGAATTGGAATCATAGGGTTTAGACCTGGAAGGGATTGTAAATGTTACTGAATCCAACCTTTTTAATTTTCCAGTGAGAAATCTGAGCCTCAGCAAGGTTAAATGTTTTGTCCAAAGTTCCAAAGTAGCAGAATTAGAATTCAAACTTAAGTCCTCTGACCCCTAAATACTTAACTCCATTCTTTATTCTAATCAAGGATAGTGAAGGCCATGATTAATTCCTATGACTCTATTATTCCAGGGAAATCCAAATTAGCACTTCATTAGAAAAATATTGAGGCAGTTAGGTGTGTCAGTGGATGGAGAGCCAGGTCTGGGGGCGGGAGGCCCTAAATTCAAATCTGTAGCAATCCAGGTATACATTAATCTTGATATTATTTTAAGAGTGCTCAAAAAATGACTCTTGTATTGCTTATGATTGATTTCTGTAACCTTGAGTTAAACTGAACCTCAACCTTGCCAAACTCCTAGCCCTTCCCTAAGGCTACACTCTGGAACACTGGTCAGTTATCTCAGGCTCCTTGCCTTACCTTCAATCAATCAGCATTTGTATCAAGACCTTAGGCCATATGGATTCCTGATCTAGATGTTTGCTCTACCTGTTATTTCAGGTTCCAACAGTGTGTATCTCCTGATGATTACGTATGTATCAGACCACTTGGCTCTCCCCTTCCCCCCATCTACGGTGGTAACCCCAATAAAAGTAGCTATAGGACAGTTGGCAAAGAAGCTCTTAACCATCAGAGCTCCTAATCAAGAAGCTCTTGACCATCAGAGCTCTGAACCATCTAAGCTCTTGACCACCAGAGCTTACTCGCTGTCTGTCTACCTTATCCCGAAACTTTCTATGTCTGCGTGTCTTTATTCTCGCCTTATGTTCTCTTTCCACTAGTTTTTAACCTGCTACCCATTTTCACTCAGTCCTTGGTTCCCCTTTCTGAGTGTCCAACCCACCAGGAATCTTTGTGGAGCTGCTGGACAGCTTCAAAATCTGGCCTTAGATACTTCCTAGCCCTGTGACCCTGCATTAGTCACTTAACATCCAATCCCTAGCCTGTACCACTCTTCTGCCCTGGAATGGATACTTAGAATTAATTCTAAGAACAGAAAGAAAGGGTTTATTTATCATTTTTTAAAAAGAAAAATATTTGGGGTCCCCAGTTTTACTTATATTTACAATTCTACCTCAATACTTTGTGTTATTAAAACACAGAGAATGCAAACTTCAACTCACCCTGGTTAGAGAAAACCAAATAGAGGTTCTTTAAGTTACAGGAACTTCTCCACAGTTCCCACCCTACATAATAAATTATTCATTTAAATTGCTTAATTAGAAATCCAGAGCACAACATGTGAGCAAAAGAAGAATGAACAAATGGCGCTCTTGGACTTTTATCTTATGGGTCTCAAGAATGTTTACATACGTAACATTGTCATGACAACAACCTCCAAGACTATGCATTTGCTTAATGCAGAAGGGGAAATAGGACTTTTTCATAGCACCGACTACTGAGACCCAGAAGGTTTCAGGCCATTAAAAACTGGCAGACAGTGAACAAGATGGGGTTACTTTAAAAGAACAGAGACCCCGGAAAATCGCTCCCCATCATACTAGGAGAATGCAGAATTCCAGAGAGCCAGACATAATTATACCAGTACAGACTTCATCAACTTTTACAACCCAGCAGTGATATCGAGATTTTATTTTATTTTATTTTATTGATTTTTTTTTACATCTAGATTTTAATCCCCCCCCCCTCAGTGACTGTGCCCTCTCTACCCCCTACCCAGAAACTGGTGAGCTGTAAATCTAAAAGTTGAGAAGTGGGTAAAATTTGGGATGCCAGTGACCAAAACAGACCACATCCCTACTCACTTACTGATAAAAGTTGGCAAGGAAATCATGTGGTTTTCCCAGGCAAACTGTTAGGGAGTCAGAGGGCAGGAGAGCTCGACTAAATTGTGCCCTTTTCTGCTCCTGGGAACGAGTCCGTCTTTTCTTCTCAATTCTAATCCGAGGAAGTCTGATTGAGCTGAGTTTACTCTGGGAGACTAAGTATAGAAGGGATACCCAAGGGCTTTGGCATGGAAAGTTATGAGCAGTGAGAAGAGAAGTGAAAGATGTAGTGACTTTCCCATAGGAGTGGGCCCTACTTTAAGTAAATATGAAATTTAAGCTTTACATACCCCAAGTTAAAGCATGATTATTTACTTTATAAATAATAAAATCCATTTAAGGAGGGAAACGCTCAAGTGTGTTTAAAATACAATTCATACATACTTTTCTAGGAACCTTTCCCATCTTCCACCCCTCCCAGACAAAACCAGTTTTTCTTCCTGAGTGATTTGGTTAAAGATAATTCAAACAACCCCCTTAGAAAAGTAGGTGTGGGGAAGTAGTCTTTCTACTCAGGACTGGTTTCAGGCAAAACAGTGAAGTTGGTTTCAAAGGACTCTGCATCTTCTTGGAGTTTCTGAGATGGCTTTTCAGAACTTGGTTGGGGTGGAGGAGGGAGGGTGCAATTTGGATTTTGGATTAAATTTCTTTTTTTTCCCCCAAGGGGATAACAATAATGTCTTTGGTAAATATTTCCTCCTTATTCTTTGGAAGATGAAATTACTCAGTGTCACGTTGGGAGGTGGGTAGAACACCAAAGCCCACCAGCAACCAGAAAGTTTCCTGAATAGTTGAATAAGGTTGGGCCTGTACGTCGTTAAATAAGGTTGGTTTTAGAGCAACCAGGTGGGCCAATCCCAATTTGGTGGAGATGATTATAGTCCCATAACAAAGAAAATGCTGATTGATGACTGATGACTATTGGCTTAATGGAAAATAGATGTGGACAAAATTCCACTGGCATTGAGTAATGAATCACAGATGGAATACTGTGTAATTAGAATCTGTTACCCTAAAAACTATGATTCCCAGCAAAAATACGATTCCCAGAACCCCACTCCCTTCCTGTTGATAGGTGCTAACTTAGACAGGCTATAAATTGGGTGGAGGTCTATCTCTCTCCCTCTTTCCTTCCTGTCACGGCTTTGGTGGAGTGGAGATTTCGAGCAGGTAGAAAAACTTAGTCACGTGGTTCTATTTTGTCAGATAATAAACTTTATAAAATATAATACCTGTAGTATTGCACATTAATTTAAATCTTACAATACCCTCTTCTCAAAGGTTTCAGGCCATAAAAATTGTCAGAGAGTGAACAAGAGGGGGTTACTTTAATTTAGTTTAAATTGTTTTTTAAGAGGAAGTTACTTTAAAAGAAAAGTTTGCCCCACCATCCTTTGGAATACTCTGGCCTATGAGTGACTATGAAATGCAGTGAGAAGCAATGTGTATGATCAAGATGAAAAAGAACTACTTTGTTTCCATGATAAGGATGGATCATTGGAGAATGAGCAAATGGGCACTGCTAGCATCACTCAGACTCAAGTGGCCATAGCCTATTAAACCTGGTAGTCATCACCAGCAGGCCAGAAAAAGATCCTCTATTTCCCTAATTCATTGTTTCTCCATTCCTCAAGGAGGTCAGTTAATAAGCATTAATTAAGTCCCTACTATGAGACCAGATTTAAACCCCAGTCCTCCCAATTACAGGTCTAACACACTATCCACTGTGCTACCTAACTGCCCCTAGAGCAGCGATTCCCAAAGTGGGTGCCACCACCCCCAGTGGGTGTTGCAGCGATCCAGGAGAGTGGTGATGGCCAACAGGTGCATTTATCTTTCCTATTAATTTCTATTAAAATTAAAAAAAATTAATTTCCAGGGGGCTAAGTAATATTTTTTCTGGAAAGGGGGTGGTAGGCAAAAAAAGTTTGGGATCCACTGTCCTAGAGGAAGGTTCTTAACCTTTTGTTGTGTCATGGAGCTCTCTGGCAATCTAGTGATGCCTAAGGATTCCTTGGAATAATTCTTTTAAATGGGAACAAAAATGACAAATGATTATAAAGAAAACCAATTTTTTTGAAGATATAATTTTTTCCCATGCAAATTCATAAATCCCCCAAATCTACCTCTGGATCCTCAAAGGTTAAGAACCAAAGCTCTATCAAAAAAAAAATGAGGGGGCAGCTGGGTAGCTCAGTGGAGTGAGAGTCAGGCCTAGAGACAGGAGGTCCTAGGTTCAAACCCGGCCTCAGCCACTTCCCAGTTGTGTGACCCTGGGCAAGTCACTTGACCCCCATTGCCCACCCTTACCACTCTTCCACCTATGAGACAATACACTGAAGTACAAGGGTTTAAAAAAAAATGAGGGAAAAGGAACCACGTGTACAAAACTTATTGAATCTCTTTTTGTGGTAGTAAAGAATTAGACATTGAGGGGTGGTTCATTTTTTGGGAATGACTGAATAAATTGTGATTTATGATAGTTATGGAATACTATTATGCTATCAAAAATGACAAGCAGGATGATTTCAGAAAAATCTGGAAAGTCTTGTATTAAACTGATACAAAGTGAAGTGAGCAGAACATTGTACACAGTGACAACAATATTTCTTTTTTCTCACCTAGGACTGAAAAAAATTTTAAATACATTTTATTTTTCCCCATATTATTCATTTTTATAAGTGAGTAGTCTTACAAAAACCAAACCTCAAATCATAAACCTAAGTAAACAATTGAAAAATTGTGTGCTTTCATCTGCATTCTGACTCCAATGGTTTTCTCTCTGGAGGAGGAGAGCAATATTTCTTGATGAGCAACCGTGAATGACCTAGTTATTCTCAGCAATGCAGTGACCCAAGACAATCCCAGAGGCTCAAGATGAAAAATGTCATCTGTCCTCTGAGAAAGAGCCGATAGAGTCTGAATGCAGACTGAAACTTACTATATTTCATTTTCTTTCTTCTTTTTTAAAATTTGAGATCTCTTCCACAAAATGACTAATTATGGAAAAATATTTTACATGATCTCTCAAGTAAAATCTGTATCAGATTATTTACCATCTCAGGGTGGGAGAGAGGACAAGAAGGAGGATCAGAAGAAGGGAGAGAATTTGGAACTCAAGTCTATAAAAAAAGAATGTTAAAAAATTGTTTTTACATGTAATAAGGGAAAAATAAATTTTAAAAAAGGAACCAGTGCTCTAAAATCTTAGAACATGAAGGGACATGAGAATTCATATAGTTGAACTTTCTTTAATCATGGGTAAACTGAGGCCCATAGAGGTTAAAATGAATCACCCCGTGTCACACAGTTAGTGGCAAAATCTGGGATTAAAACTCAGATTCTTCTAAATCGCAGTTTAGTGCTTTAATGTAGAGGAGGAAGTGGGAATTTCAAAGCCCAGACTGCTGAGACCCACAAAATCACTCCTGGTGATATTAGAGAATGTAGAATTCCAGAGAGTATTTTTTTTTTCTTTTTAAAATTTATTGATTTATTGTTTGTTGTATTTAGATACCCAGTTGACTCCCTCCCTTCCTCCCCTCCTCCCACTAAAGAGGGCATCATTTGACAAAAAGAGATATGTATATCTAGGTCTTACTTATTTCTATTTATCAATTCTTTCTCCAGAGGTTGACTACACAAGTCATTTTTCAAACAATATTTCTGTTGCTGTATGTAATGTTCTCTTGGTTCTGCTCATTTCACTCCTCACAATTTCATGTAGGTTTTTCCAAAACTCACCTCTTCATCATTTCTTATGGGGCACAGAGAGCCATTTTTAAAAGGAGAGAAATAAGGATAACATAATCCCTTTGCCATTCTGGGTGTACTAATAATAGGAACGACTGGTTTCTAGCCAAGCCTTTAAAATAACGTGTGCTGGAAAGTAGTGCAAAACAGCTGTTTGGTGGGGTGGAACTCACAAGACCATAAAACCAGCTGTGGGCTTTCTTATTTTGTGAAAGGACAATGTGGGATACAGGTGCGAGGGATAGCTTTGGGATGAAAGTGCCTTAGAGCTAGTGCTCTTGGTATTTCTAGAGCATCTGCTATCATCATTCCTGGGCACATTTTCAAGAATGCAATTTAAGCCCTCAGACAATACAGTGAAAGGAAGTCTTTTCTCTTGTGTCATAGACCTCAGGCCATTCTGAACCCAAGTGACTGTTCAAAGGCAGGGCAAGTTAGAAACCTGGCTTTCATTCCTAAGTGGCAGGTCCAGGTCTTGCCTGCTTCCCTAGAACTTAGATATCACTCCATGAGAAATATGCCCTAAAACATAATTCCTAAAACTTTTGTGAGTTGTGATTTTTGTAGGGGGGAAAAAAAAGGAGTCCTTAAGTTATTTTGTGTCGAGGCCTATGGACATACATCTCCTAATGATAATGGCTTTAAATAAAATAAGTAAAATATAGAAGACTATAAAGAGAACCAGTGATACTGAAATAATGAATAAAATCTAAACATATGTATTTCTATTTATAATATATTAATATACAGATAAAACAATCTGTATTCATAAAAATATTTAAAATGATACTTATAAAATAGATTTAAAATAATAGAAATATAATATACTTATAAAATATATTTAATATAAATTAATATA
>NW_025367425.1:0-1103 GCF_016433145.1 Gracilinanus agilis | reverse complement strand
AATCTAAGATGGCATGGGGGATGGGAAAGAGGGGGTGAATAGCAGGGGACACCAAGAGAAACTTGAGTGAATAAGAAAATAGAATATTCTATTACACACAAAGAGGGCATGGGAGGGAGAGGGGACAAATACTATTATAAGAAGGAGAGGAAGAGAGCATAAAGAGGTAATAATCAAACCTTACTCTCAGTGTAATCAACCCGGAGAGGGAAGAGTAGCTATACTATCCATTGGGAAATAAAACTCTTATCTAACCCTTCTGAGAAAGTTAGAAGGGATGAACCAAGGGGAGCAGGGGAGTGGGGAGGACAAAAAAAGGGAGGGGAGAAGGGGGAGCGAATTCATAAGGCCTTTAAAAACAAAAAGAGGGGGGAAATAAGGGAGAGGGTAGAAAGGGAAGTTAATCAAGGGAGGGGATAAGGGATAGGGTCTTAATAGCAAACCACTGGTTTTAAAGGAAATAGCTTAAGGAGAAGGGGTAGGAATGGGGGAGGATTTGAAAATGTCAGCAAATGCACAACTGATGATTCTAACTCTGAATGTGAATGGGATGAACTCGCTCATAAAACGGAAGCAAATAGCAGAGTGGATTAGAAACCAAAATCCCACCATATGTTGTCTACAAGAAACACATATGAGGCGGGTGGACATACACAAGTTTAAGGTTCAGGGTTTGAGCAAAATCTTTTGGGCATCAAATGAGAAAAAGAAGGCAGGAGTGGCTATTATGATTTCTGACAAAGCCAAAGTAAAAATAGATATGATTAAAAAAGGCAGGGAAGGTCATTACATCCTGATTAAAGGCAGTATAAACAATGAGGAAATAACACTGCTCAATATGTATGCACCAAGTGGCATAGCACCCAAATTCATAAAGGAGAAACTGGCAGAGCTCAAGAAGGAAATAGATAGGAAAACCATACTAGTGGGAGATCTAAATATACCTCTGTCAGATCTAGATAAATCAAACCAAAAAATAAATAAGAAAGAGGTAAGAGAGGTGAATGAAGTCCTAGAAAAATTAGATCTAATTGATATGTGGAGAAAAATAAATAGGGACAAAAAGGAATACACCTTCTTCTCAGCTGCACATGGCACATTCA
>NW_025367424.1:0-6835 GCF_016433145.1 Gracilinanus agilis | reverse complement strand
CAACCTTATCAGATCATAATGCAAAAAAAATAGTTATTAGTAAAAATGTATGGAGAGGCAAACCAAAAACGAATTGGAAATTAAATGATATGATTCTCCAAAATAATTTAGTGAAAGAATAAATCATAGAAACAATAAATAATTTCATTGAAGATGATGACAATGATGAGACATCTTACGCAAACCTATGAGATGCAGCCAAAGCAGTTCTAAGGGGAAAATGTATATCACTGAGTGCATATATTAACAAATTAGTGAGGGCAGATATTAATGAATTGGGCATGCAACTTAAAAAATAGAAAATGAATGAATTAAGAATCCTCAGATGAAAACTAAATTAAAAATACCAAAAATGAAAGTAGAAATTAAAAAAAAAATCAAAAGTAAAAGAACTACTGAATTAATAAATAAGACACTAGAGGTTGGTATTTTGAAAAAAAACAGATACTGGTAAATCTAATAAAAAAAGGAAAGAAGAAAAGCAAATTAAAAGTTTCAACAATGAAAAGTGAGACCTCACCTCTAATGAAGGGGAAATTAAGGCAATCATTAAAAACTATTTTTCCCAATTATATGGCAATAAATATGGCAATCTATGTGATATGGATGAATATTTACAAAAATATATATTGTGTAGATTATCAACAAAAGAGAGAGAATACTTAAATAATTCAATATTAGAAAAAGAAATTTAACAAGCCTTCAAAGAACTCCCTAAGAAAAAAATTCCCAGGACCAGATGGATTCACAAGTGAATTCTATCAAACATTCAAAGAACAACTAATCCCAATACAATACAAATTATTTGATATCATAAGCAAAGAAGGAGTCTACCAAATTCCTTTTATGACAGAAATATGGTACTGATTCCAAAGCCAGGGAGATCAAAAACAGAGAAAGAAAACTACAGACTAATTCTCCTAATGAACATAGATGCAAAAATCTTAAATAGAATACTAGCAAAACTACTCCAGCAAGTGCTCAATAGGTTTATCCATCAGGATCAAGTGGGATTTATACCAGGAAATCAAGGATGGTTCAACATTAGGAAAACCATCCACATAATTGACCATATCAACAATCTAACAAACAAAAATCACATGATTATCTCAATAGATGCTGAAAAAGCCTCTGACAAAATACAACACCCCTTCCTATTGAAAACACTAGAAAGTATAGTAATAGAAGGATCATTCCTAAAAATAATAAACAGTATATACCTAAAACCATCAACAAGCATCATATGCAATGGGGATAAATTAGAAGCCTTTCCAATAAGATCAGGAGTGAAACAAGGATGCCCATTTTCTCCTCTATTATTTAACATTGTAGTAGAAACACTAGCAGTAGCAATTAGAGAAGAAAAAGTAATTGAAGGTATCAAAATAGGCAATGAGCTAACTAAGCTATCACTCTTTGCAGATGATATGATGGTCTAATTAAGAAATCCTACATAATCAACTGAAAAGCAAGTAGAAATAATCAATACTTTAGCAAAGTTTCAGGATACAAAAAAATTGCACATAAATCATCAGGATTTCCATATATTTCCAACACAGCAGAGTAGCAATAGTTAAAAAGAGAAACACCGTGTGAAATGACCCTAGACAACATAAAATACTTATGAATCTATCTACCAAAACAAACACAGGAATTATACAAATACAACTACAAAATCACTTTCCAAACAATTAAAACTAGATCTAAACATTTGGAAAAATATTGATTGCTCATGGGTAGCACAAGCTAACATAATATTCTACCCAAATTCATTTACTTACTTAGTGCCATACCTATGAAAGTACCAAAAAACATTTTTACTGATTTAGGAAAAATAAAACTATAACAAAGTTCATTTGGAAGAACAAAAGATCAAGCATATCAAGGGAAATAATGAAAAAAATTATGAAGGAATGTGACCTAGTAGTACCAGATATTAAACTATACTCTAAAGCTGAGGTGGTCAATACAAAATGCTCCTGGCTAAGAGACAGAAGAAACAATCAATGGGATAGACTTGGGGTAAGTGACATTAGCAAAACAGTGTATGATAAACCTAAAGAGGCCAACTTTTGGGACAAAAATCCACTATTTTACATAAACTCCTGGGAAAATTGGAAAACAATATGGGAGAGATTAGGTTTAGATCAACATCTCACACCCTACCCCAAGATAAATAAAGAATGGGTGAATGACTTGAATAGAAAGAAGGAAACTATAAGCAAATTAAGTGAGCACAGAATAGTATACTTTTTAGATCTCTGGGAGGAAAGATTTCAAAACCAAGCAAGAGTTAGAAAAAATTACAAAATGTAAAATAAATAATTTTGATTATACTAAATTAAAAAGGTTTTGTATAAACAAAAACAATACAACCAAAATCAGAAGGGAAACAACAAATTGGGAAAAAATCTTTATAACGAAAAACTCTGACAGGGGTCTAATTACTCAAATATACAAGGAACTATATCAATTGTATAAATAATCAAGCCATTCTCTAATTGCTAAATGAGAAAGGTACCTGAATAGGCAATTTTCATATAAAGAAATCTTAACTATCAATAAGCACATGAGAAAGTGTTGCAAATCTCTAATAATTAAAGAAATGTAAATCAAATCATCTCTGAGGTATCACCTCACACCTAGCAGATTGGCTGAAATGATTACAGGGGAGAGTAATGAATGTTGGAGGGGATGTGGCAAAATTGGGACACTAATGCACTGCTGGTGGAGTTGCAAACTGATCCAACCATTCTGTATGACAATTTGGATTTATACTTAAAGAGCTCTAAAGGACTGCCTGCCCTCAATCCAGCCATACTATTACTGTCTTTGTACCCCAAAGAGATTATAGATTAAAAAAAAACTTGTACAAAAATATTTATAGCTATCCTTTTTATGGTATCCAAAAACTGGAAAATGAGGGTATGCCCTTCAATTGGGGAATGGCTGAAGAAATTGTATATGCTGGTGATGGAATACTACTGTGCTCAAAGGAGTAATAAACTGGAGGAATTTCACGTGAACTGGAATGACCTCTAGGAATTGATGCAGAGTGAAAGGAGAAGAACCAGGAGAATATTGTACACAGAGACTGATACACCGTGGTAAAATTGAATGTAATGGACTTCTATACTAGCAGCAATGCAATGATGCAGGACAATTTTGAGGGATTTATGGAAAAGAATGCTACCCACATTCAGAGGAAGAACTACAGGAGTGGAAACACAGAGGAAAAACAACTGCTTGAACACATGGCTTGATGTGGACATGATTGGTGATGTAGAATGGAAATGACCACACCAATGCAACTATCAATAATATAGTAATATGTCTTGATAAATGACATATGTTAAAAGCAGTGGAAATGTGCATTGGCTATGGGAAGGGGTAAAAGGGGTTGGAGGGGAAATTAGGAACATGAATCATGTAAGCATGGAAATTTTTTCTAAAAAATAAACAAATAATTAAAAAATAGGAATTCTATTCTGCCATAAGAAATTATGAAGGTAAGTGTTAACTGTTATATTTAAAATTGATAAAAGCTGATATTAAGAGGAAAAGTAATATTTTAATTAAGGCCATGTTAGTAGAATAAAATAGACCACGTGCCTGGCTAAGATTCATTCAAACTACCTACCAGTCTGTAACTTCTCCTATCTTGTCTATGTAGCAAAAGATAGCAGTCTCAAGGCTTACCTCAGAATTTAAGCTGCATTTTACATTGGAGACTTCACCATGTCCAAAACCAGAAACCCATTGACTCATGGAAAATGTAGTTTCAAAGTCCCCCCAAAATTTCCACAGGAAGTTTGTCATTTAAAAGTTCAAATGATCCCCAAAATACCTCTAAATGGAACCCCCAGAAATTCTAAAAAACACATTCCTAAAAATAATGATAGGAACTGATACGGAGCAAATTGAATAGAATAAGGGAGTTTTTACAAAGTAGGATTATAGAAACAATGTACATTTAAGCACATAATTTGAACCTTTTAAATAGAATCACCAACTTCAGTTCCAGAAGACCAAAGATGAATCCTGCTATCAACTTGCAGACAGATGATACATAAAGGGTGTGGAAATAGAAATGCATATATAATATACCTTTGTATATACATATATTTATATGTGGAAAGACCCACATATACATATGAACACATTTTATATGAATAAATATTCAGAAGATATTACAAAATAAAATTATTATAGCTTATTGAAAGGATCACCTATGTCTATATATAAGAACAGTTATTTCAATGACAATTTAACCAACAACTTAGAACAGTCTAAGTTCTAGAATTCCAATTTAAAAGGTTCCATAAAAATGGACAAACACAAACACAGTTGGATATAGGAAGTGGACACTAGGAGGAAGTAGCACCTTCAAGAAGTCTAAACCTTAACAACAGAAAAAAAAAAGTCAACCACCTATGGATCTAAGAAAGCTTTCCCTTGCTTTATTAGTATTATCTCTTTTGTGCCTCATGGCAATTCTTGGAGAGTGGTGCTCTTCTGATCTCCATTTTTTTGTATAGATGAGGAAGCTGAAACAGTCAGAGGTTAAATGTCTTGCTTGGGGTCCTTTAGCTAGCAAATGTCTCAGGCTGGATTTGAAACTCAGATTTTTCTGATCCCTGTCACAGCATTCTAAAAAATGCAGCACCAAACTGCCAATTTCATACTGAATTTTCATGACTTCTTTTCTCTTCTGAGAAAGTTCCCAGCAGGGCATGGTAGTAAAAACATAATTGTGGAGTCACAGAAACTATGTCCCTGAAATTAAGGAGAATACACACTGACTAGGGTGCTTGGTTTAAAGTCTAGAGGACCCAAGTTCAAATCTTCCTTACTAGCTTATTTACTTACATGCTTAACTAGCTGTGCAACTCTGGCAAAGTGACTTGGCCTCAGTTTTTTAATATGTAAAATGTAAATAATAATACCGTTAAGAGCTATTGTGAAGGTTAAGTGCGACAATGTGTGTGAAGTGCTTTGTAAAACTTAATGCTAGCATAAGTGCATGTGTAAAATTATATCAGATAAGAGAAGAGAGAGGAAAGTATTGAAAACTTAAAATCCTTTTAAAATTTTGGAAACTGTTTTTATATATATTTAAGGAAAAAATAAAAATTAAATTAAGTTAAAAAAAGAAGTATTCTCTTGATCAGGAATTTTTTCCCTTTCTCTGTCCCTCCTTTTCATAATATTTGTGACATTTTTACTAATTTTTCCTTTGAATCCTGTGTATATCTGTGGGAAACTGTCCCATGTGTTTGGGAGGAAGGTTATGTGTTTGTTCTTACTGTACCTAATTAGTAAAAACTCTTTTAAAAAGCTAATTCAAGTCAGACCAGCTGATATTAGTAGGATGCATACTTGTGAAGGTTTATGAGTGATAATATGAAAAACTGAGGATCTCAGGGTTAGCCATATGCTAACCTTGTTTTAATATTACTTACCTTCCTTCTGGAAAATAACTTTGCTAATGTAAGTGGAACTTGAAAGAGTAATCTTAGGTGAGATACTACAACCATATGAAATGTTCCTTTCTTTTACAGAACTCACATTCTACTGTTTAAAAGAAAACCTTCATATAAATAGTCTGATACAAAATATACATTCTACAGTAGTGAGAGTGGGAAGGAAAAAGAAAAAAAACAACTTGAAATATCTGGAAAGTGGAGCAATCAAGTTGACATTTGAGCTGACCCTTAAATTATTGAGTGCTACTTCCTGATTCTTAATGTCTTTTCCCAGGAATTGTTTTCTATTCATTTTTTATATGTTAACTTCTATCCAGAAAAGTCCATTGGTATGAGGATCTTTCTTACTTGTGGAGATGAATGCCCTGCCTTTCGTGAAGGACAGAATAAAGTTGTAAGAGAAGAGCTTCAATTCTAGTCTAGTACCCTCCTAGCCTCCTCCAGTTTCCTGTCTTCATTGGAACTCTTCCTGCATAGGATTACATCAGAAAAATGTTCCTGGCTTCTATAATGAGAGGGAAAATGCATGAGATCAACTCCACTTCAAGTTCTTGAAGAAAAATAAACTTGGATGACATACTTGGAACCAACAGTCTTCATCATGTTCTTGTCTATAACATGCTATATACCAGAGAATTCAGGAAGCTGTCCCTTAGGTGTGATCCAGAAACCTTTCTCTTTATTAAGCTGAATTATTTTATTCCCAATGGGGGTGTCTCACTCTGTACTGTTTGAAATATATTCTTTATAAAACTTATTTGATTTCTGTTTTACAACAATTTGGATGAATGCATTTCTTTGCTATTCACTCTGTGTGTTCCTTTTGAACCTGATATTTGATGGGAAAGGGGTTAAGTCTTAAATTTAAAGTTTGGATCCTCCTGTCACCCAAATGACAATTATGAATCCTTTCTCCATTGTGAAATTATTATTCTTTACTTTAAATACATAATATAAAACACATAACATTACAAAATAAATAAATTATAATGAAATACAGTTTTCTGGAATTAAAATAAAAATGTTTAGTGATTTCAGGTTAAGAATCTTTTTGATTAGAAAGTCCTTATTATATTATTAAATAAGGGGAGCTAAGGATTCCTAGAGGAATAAATGAGATGGAAGTATGTTCCACTAGTGGGAGCCAAACCTGCAAAGGTACAAAGGCAGGAAAGAATGAATTTATTATTATTATTATTATTCCTATTGACTCCTTAGGAGCATAGGGCCGCAACCATCTCACGCCAGCGGACTCTGTTCTGGGCAACTTCCCCCAGCTGGGCCCATGTCATTCCGACCGTTTTTGTTTCATTTTCGGCAGAACTTCGCCAGGTCTGTTTTGGTCTTCC
>NW_025367423.1:0-5020 GCF_016433145.1 Gracilinanus agilis | reverse complement strand
ACCCTTGGGTGCTGATAAAGTGAGCTTTTACTATATCTTGCCCAGAACTAGGATAATAGCTCACTTCTGCATCACTTCCAAACCAGGCTGCCATATCTGTAGGCAGCTCAAACCCTCTTCTCAGTTCTTTTTTGTTTTCTTCCCCTATTAGAATATGAACTTTTTAAGTCAAGATCTGTCTTGCTTATATTCCCATCCTCAGCACTTAGCCTGCTCCCTGGGACATACTAAGTATTTAATCAATGCCTTTTCCATTTTACAGATGGGCAAACTGAGGCTCGGTTAGGCTGAATGATTTACCTAGCATCACATATCTACAGTTAGTAAGTGTCAAAGGCAGAAATGGTACTCATATCTGCCTGACTCCAAGCTCCCACTCTCCATTATGCAATGTTGTTTCTAATAAAGATTTTAGACAGCTGAAAGTTAGTTCTTTATTTGACAGCCCATTACCATCTAGAATGAGCTGCTCAAGAGCCAGCCTAGAATTGCAGAAGAGACATGGCTTTCTGGGGGAGGGAGGGAGGATCTTAGAGGTCACTAAATCCAACACCATTGTCCCATCACTGAGGAAACAGGCTCAGAAAGAGAATGTCACTTGCCTAAGATCACAGTCCTCTGCATGACCTTAGAAATCAGAAGTCAGGATTTGAATCCACACCCTCTAACACCTGAGCCACAACATCATATCACATCTCCTCCCTGAAAGTAGTCTAACCAGAGTATAAAGTGAATGAGGAAAAGCCGGTCCTACCTTGTGTTAGAATAAGTTCAACAGAGAATGAAATAAGAAGGGGGACACTTAAATCCCCAAGTGGTCATGCCCCGTGAACAAGACACCCAGTGGACTCCATCCAAGGAACAGACCACTGGGTGCCAAGCCATCTAGAAGTTGCCTTTGGAGAAATTAAAAGTGTTGAGAAAAATGCTGGCTGACCTCCTGTGACTAAGATCTCACCACATTAAGCATTCACCTGCACTTCTGGATACAAATTAAGTCAAGAGAATACAAAATGTCCTTAGAAACCCCAATGGATCAGAAGAATGTCATCTTGAATTTTGGAGAGTTTTAAAAAAATTAATTGAGACCTCTGAAACTGACCCCTGTGCCCCCCTGATGGATGGCGCTGCAGATGGGCCTTGGAGTCTTTGGACAACTGCCATCCCTTCTGACAAACTCGTCTTTTATCTCCCTTGTAAGTGACAGTCTTAGAAAAGGCTCTCAATTATTTATCTTTATGGGTCACCCTATTTCAATGTTTCAAATGATGAAAAGGAGACGAGGGGGACAGAGGAGGTAGGTTTTGAAGGATGGGCAGTGGTCCTCTTCGAAAAAAGCCATTGACCAAAAATCCTACCTATTCTTTTCCTAGAACCTGGGGGGCTGGGGGAGCTGGGTTCTAGGAGGGCTGGGTTCTAGGGGTTGCTATGTTGTCCCCTCTGGGAACTGATGGAAGACTGGCTGGTCAAGCCAGCATGTCAGTTCCATAAAAGGCAGGCATCCATTTCTGAGAGATGAGGTCTTCTCAGGAGTCAGTGTCAGTGCCTTAGACACACTGCTCAGGCAAACAGGGAAACAGCTTAGAGAACTGTGTGATCCCAGAAGCCTGCTACCTGCTTCCAGCCCCACTAGTAACTCGAGAGTCAAACTGGCACCCGTGGTATCAGCTCTCTGGGGTTCTGGGTTCTCAATAGAGAAACTCAGATGACTTCATTTGCTAATTCCCTCCATCCCCTGGGTGTTATTGCGACACCTAAGGCTACCTAGCCTTGATGAAACATTTTCTCGCTCTTAATTATTTGGTGTAGATGAGATTGAGAAAATAACATTTGAGCTGAGGAAGGAGGCGAAAGCAGTGCCTTTGACAGAAAACCAAAGCTGAGATGACTTTCTTTGGACTTTGCGAATAGGATCAACCCTTTCATCAAACTCTCCACCCACATGAATAACTGGAGCATTTTAGTTGAGATTTTCATTTTAAGCTTACCAAAATATATTCTTTTTGTAGTTTTGAATGTTCATAGCATTTCCTTTCTACTATCCATTTACCCATCCATTCATTCAAATTTCAGCTCAACTCAAATGGATCAGTGATCCCATTAATGTGCGTTTTGATATTATTATTCAAAAACATTCACTAAAATTGCAAAGCATCTCTATGTAGAGCACTTTGCTAGGTTCTTGGGGCAGTGAGTGCTGCCTTTGAGGACTGAAAGCTCAGGGGCTAAGGAATAGCCTTGGTGTGTTGAACCCCAGAGGGCAGATGGAGGAGCACCAGTGCTTTGTGGGTGTTGGCAGGGGGAGGTCTTCCTAGCAATTCAAGTTCTCCCAAAGGAGAATAAGATGGGTCAGGAGGTGGTGGGCTTCTCTTTCTAAGAGGTTTGATGGAGTTCTATTGTAATGGGCATTTCCACCCCTTGGATATGGTCACTGAGGTGGCCAGGTTTAAAGGACTTCAGATGCCACAGGATCTTGTATTTGGTCCTGGAGAGGCTAGGGAGCCATTGCAGTATATTGAGGAGGGCATAAAGATAGCTATCCCTGTCCTTTAGGAAGATTACTTTAGCAACTGGACGAAAGATGGATTGGAGTGGGGAGAGGTGAGACAGATAGACTCCCAGTGGCTGCTGCAGTAGTCCAATTGTGAAATGATGAGGGTCTATAATAGAGTGGTAGCAATGTCAGAGGTGAGGAAGGACCATATTTCAGAGATGCCACAAAAGTAGAAACAACAGGCCTTGGCCAAAGATTAAATATGGGGAGTGAGAGACAGTAAGAAGTTGAAGGTGACACCTCGCCAGCCAGATAGATAGTATGCTGGGCCAGGAAGTCCTGAGTTCAAATCCAGCCTCAGACATTTACTAGCAGGGTGGCCCTGGATGAGTCACTTAAAATTTGTCTTCCTTGGTTTCTTCAATTGTAAAATGAGGATAATAATAACTCTCAGGTGTGTTATAAGGATCAATGAAATTATGTTTGTAAAGCACTTAGCACAGTGTCTGGCATGTAGCAGGTACCTAGTCTCCCTTCTCCTCTCTTCCCACTTAGATTATGAACCCAACTGACTGAAAGGATGATAGTGCCCTGACATTAATAAAGAAAGCAAGAAGGGGTGGGGGATGGCTGAGGAAAAGATCACGAGTTCCATTTTGGACATGTTGAGCTTAAGATGTCTACAGGACATCAGTTTTGAGATGTCTGAAAGGCATTGGAAATAGGAAATTGGACATCAACAGAAAAGGGTTAGGGCTGGATCAGTAGATATCAGGATTGTCAGCAGATGACCAGAGTCAGTAGTAGAATCACCTGGAGCTAGCAGGAGCAGGAGCTGGATTGGGACTGTTAGCCAAAATACTGCCTCGCTTAAATATTCTTCACCATCAATCACCAACACCACACCCAGAAACATCCTTTGTTAGGGATTCTACGAAGAGGAACATTCCCAGGACCAAGAGTCAGGAGATAATGCTTCAGCCTCACATGCTCTTTACACGTTAGCCAAATAACCTTTGTGTTTTAAGTTTGAGCCCACTGTTCCCAGGTCTTTATATATTTGAGGTAAAAGTGGAGCCCCACTTTGAGATACTTTCTTAGAACTGTCCTTTGCTAGACCTTCTCAGTAAGTATCCTTTTTGTCAAGGCTAATTGATGCAACTGCTTGATCAGAACTGAGAAGCGCACCATTATGGGGGCTCAAGAGCTACAGTATTAGAAACCATAACTCTTCAGAATACTGAGGGCAAGAATTGGGTTCATCTCTCTTGGAAGTCAATCTGTTGGTGCCAATGTGAATTGTGCGAGTGGCCCCTGAGTCCCTCTGCTGCTCAGAACAGTAATGGAAGGGAACAAGCATTTATTAAGCACCTACTATTAGCTAGTCATTGTTCTAAGCACTTTTCAAATGTTATTTCATTTGATCCATCCATGGTGGGGGTCCTGTTTGTGAAACTTATGTAAAAATTCTAAAATACCCACTAGAAGCAGAGACTTCCAGAACATAACAAGCTGTTTTGTCCAATCTATCATGTAGTGCATGTGTACCCTGAGATTCCAGAACTCAGGCTCACACTTCAAGAATCTGCAATTTGGGGGGGCAGCTGGGTGGCTCAGAGGATTGAGAGTCAGGTCAAGAGACGGGAGGTCTTGGGTTCAAATGTGGCCTCAGACACTTCCTAGCTGTGTGGCCCTGGGCAAGTCACTTAACCTCCATTGCCTAGCTCTTGCTACTCTTCAGCCTTAGAACCAATTCCAGTATTGATTCTAAGATGGAAGGTGAGGGTTTTAGGGGAAAAAAAAGAATCTGCAATTTTTCTCCTCTGGATAGTTTCTCTATTGAGTGATACACCTATGCTGCTTGTTTTTCTCTTGTTTTGCTCTGCCAAAACGTCCATCCCTCTATGGTCCACTTGATGATGACTCTCTCCAACTTAACTAAGTTGGTCCTACCACCAAGGCAGCACTCAAAGCCTCCTAGGTTGGGTACCTTATGGGCTTCTGGAGCTGATGAGCTTCTGGCATAGCCCTGGAGAATTCAGGGTCACCTTCTGCCATGATCCCTCAAAATAGGACATCAGGAGGGGAAGTTTCCATGGCATCTGCAAATCCCCAGCCCCACTTGGCTGCTGGTGAGCCTTATACATTTCACTGCTGTCTCCTTTTAAACAGATATTTAATTAAGTGGCGCAGAAGTCTCACAGTTCCCCTGCTTTTGGCATGTGTGCTGGTCTTTAGGAAGGAAGCAATCAGAAACTCCTAGATGGGTTTATTCAGCTGTGGCATTTCTAAGCTGATTTAAACGGTCTGTCAAAATGGAGTGAAATTAATTAGTTTGCTGCAGACATTTGGCAGGGTGAGAGAGAAAGAGACAAGAAGGAAAGAGAGACAGAGAGAAGGAGAGAGACAGAGGAACGCAGAGAGAGAGGGATGGAGGAACACAGAGAAAGAGGCAGAGACAAATCGAGAAACAGAGACAGAGAAGGAGAGAGAGAGAGAGAGAGAGAGAGAGAGAGAGAGAGAGAG
>NW_025367422.1:0-1356 GCF_016433145.1 Gracilinanus agilis | reverse complement strand
GCAATGCAATGACCCAGGACAATTCTGAGGGATTTATGGAAAAGAATCCTACCCACATTCAGAGGAAGAACTGCAGGAGTGGAAACAGAAGAAAAACAGCTGCTTGAACACATGGGCTGATGCGGACATGGTTGGGGAGGTAGACACTACACGACCACACCAATGTAACTATCAATAATATCTAAATAAGTCTTGATTGATCACACATGCTAAAAACAGTGGAGGGTTTCGGGTTAAGATTGTGGCAGAGTAAAAAGCAGCTGCTTGACCTCTCCTAACTCACGCATATAGGACTCCTCAAGAGGACATAAAAACAAATCCAGATTAACAAAGGGACCCCACAACAAGGCACAGCATTGGAGGTAAAAATACGTGGAATCAGGGCATTTCCATGCTATAAAGGGGTGAAACAGCTCTCACTAAAACGCGAGCTGAGCAACCCCCTCCTCTCCCACACCACCTACTGTGCCAAAGCCAGTGCAAAATACTTAGAGCAAGTTTGGGGCACGCATTAAGACAATGGCAGCTACCTGGGGTCAACAGAGACTGTTCTTGAGAGCAGCAAGACTTAAGACCCCAAGAGGCTAAAGAACAAGAGAACTTTGAACATAGACCCTGAGCGCAGGTGCGGTCGCAGCTGCAGATGTGGATTCTGAGCGCAGGTGTGGACCTTGAGTGGGGACCCAGTGCAGAGGGGTGCACGATTTTGGAAGCAGAGCCCTAAGACTGTTAAAGGAGCTTTGGGCAGAGGAACAAGCAAGGGGACCACCAGGAGGCCTGACTCAGAACAACTAGACCTGAGACCTCAAGAGCCTAGAGTGCAGACAAAGCTGAGAGGGTGCTGGGCTAACAATGGCAAGTCAGAGACAAGAACCCCAGAAGAGAAAGATCAAGAAGAAATCTTTAACACTCAACAACTTTTACACAGAAAAAATCCAGACAACAGAACAAACAGCAGAGGAGAACAAGCAAGTAATCATATACAAACCTTCCCAAAAAAATGAAAACAGGTCACAAGCTATTGAAGAGTTCAAGTCTGAGATTATGAGAAAGATGGTAGAGAATTTCACAATTAGAAAGTGAGACTCAGAAATCAAATGAATTGATAAGCAAATTGAAGACCAGAAATGACCAGCTGGAAGTCTTGAAGAACTAAACAGACCAGATTCAAAAGGAAAATCAAAAGATTATAGCTGAATATCAGTCTCTAAAGGCTAGAATTGGGCAATTAGGAAAAGATGCCCCCAAATCAAAAGAACTGGTAATCAAATTGGAGACCATAATCAAACAGCTGGAAAACAGGAGAGACCAAATCTAAAAGGAAAATCAAAAGAATATAGCCGAAAACCAGTCTCT
>NW_025367421.1:0-9342 GCF_016433145.1 Gracilinanus agilis | reverse complement strand
TAATTATTTTTTAAATGGAAATCATGGATTAATTTCTTCTACCAGGTCCTAAATTTTGGAAGGCAGTAGCTGGGATGTTTTGCTAATAATAATGATAACTCATACTATTTTTAGTGCTTTTTTAACAAAATACTTTCCCCACAATAATCCTGAGAGTCTGGTGGTGCAAATTATTAACAAGCCCATTTCACTGATGAGAAAACTGATACTTAGAGTTTATATGACTTGTTTGACTTTTGTTCAGTAATTTACTTAAGTCTTCTGATTCCTCATAACCCCATTTGGGTTTTTCTTGGCAAAGATAATGCAGTGGTTTGCCATTCCCTTTTCCAGTTCATTTTACAGATGAGGAAACTGAGGCAAACAGGATTAAGTGACTTTCTTAGAATCACACAGCTAGTAAATGTCTGAGGTCGCTTTTGAACTCAGAAAGATAAATCATCCTGACTTCAAGGCCCAGCACTCTATCCACTGTGCCACCTAGCTGCCCTTTTTTGAATTAATCCTGGGAGAGCCAGCAGTGCAGCCCAGGTCAACTGATTTCCAAGTCCAGAGTATTGTACCAAGCTCTCTGTGCATACCGCAGAGCTCTGGGGAAGATTTGTGAATTTTTAATAGGTTCAAACAATCTAAAATGGGTCTATCAGGAGAAAATCTTATATTTGGATATTGTTTTAAGATTTACAAAGGGAGGCAGCAGAGAGAGAGTCAGGGACACTTGAGTTCATACACTGCTTAAGATTTGACACAACAAACCAGTGAGGTTGATAATAAGAGCAAATAATTTTACAGATAAGGAAATGGAGAGTCTAGAGGATAAATGACTCTAATTCAAGTTATTGCCAAAGGAATAGGACAGAAAATGGATAAATAAACATCTGCATAGAGTGCATTTCTTAGAGAAGCATAGACTTCCCCTGTGAATCTATGGTCCACCTGTTCATCTTTGTCTTTTTTAGAACCATTTCTATTTCTTTGTGGGCATTTTGATGTTTAACTGATACAAAGTAGTGACTACAACATGGAACTTAAAAGAAACTAGCCAGCAAACACAACATCTACTTGCCAAGTGGAAATAGCCAGCAGATGAGGGTTATAATGGTTTAAAATATACAAATTCATTTTTAAATGTTTGGAGATGAATGGTGGAAGATTATGGATTATGGAGAGAATTGCCTCATGAAACAGCAAGAAATAGTATAGGGAAAAATAGTCACAGAAAGTTTAGTTTAAAGCCTGATTAAGTTAGATCATTCCAAGACCATTTAAAGGTAACACTAAAAGGAAGATAGCATACAGACTTTCAGAAAATTGTTGTTGTTTTTCAGTCATCTCAGTCATGTCTGACTCCTCATGACCCCATCTGGGGTTTTCTTGGCAGAGATACTGGAATGGTTTGCCATTTTCTTTTCCAGCTCATTTTACATATGAGGAAGAGAGGCAAGCAGGGTTATTTGGCTTGCCCAAGGTCACCCAGCTAGTAAGTGTCTGAGGCCAGATTTGAACTCAGGAAGATGAGTCTTTCTGACTTCAGGCCCTGTACTCTGTCCACTGGGTCATCTAGCTGCCCTTTCAAAACAATCGGCATTTATATATTGAATTATCTTTTTCAATGATGGAGGAATTATAGCAAGATCCCTAAGGCACTAAATGAAGAAATAGAATTAAAGGACAAAAAATGAAATGCTGGATCATGTATATTCATGGGAGGTCTGTCTGGATGGGATCCAGTTTGGGGGACAATTTATTCTTCTTTTTTTAAAAAACCCTTACCTTCCATCTTAGAATCAATACTGTGTATTGGTTCCAAGGCAAGAGAGCAGTAAGGGCTGGCAATAGGGGTTAAGTGACTTGCCCAGGGTCACCCAGCTAGGAAGTGTCTGAGATCAGATTTGAACCCAGGACCTCCCATCTCCGGGCGTGACTCTCTATCCACTGAGTCACCCAGATTCCCCAGGACAATTTATTTTTAAGATATCTGAAGTGACAGGAGATATAGAATACTTGGAAGAAATCATGGAGAGTATTATTTCCTCCCAAAAATAGTAATCAAGAGGACATCAATCAATTCCGACCCATTCATCTATGTTCTCACCTGTGTAGACTATGAAAATGGCATACCTGCACAGTACGGGTTTTCTCAATGAATTTATGCTAGGTGACACCATAATGCATAGAGTGCCAAGCCTGGAGTCAGCAAGACTCACCTTCTTGAGTTCAAATCCAGCCTAAGACACTTACTAACCATGTGACCCTAGGCAAGTAACTTACCTGTTTGCCTCAGTTTCCTCATCTTGTAAAATGAGCTGGAGGAGGAAACAGCAAACTACTCCAGAATCTCTGCCAAGAAAACCCCAAATGGGGTCGCAAAGAGTCAGACATGTCCCAAACAACTGAACAACAGCAGTGAATTATGAGACAGCAACAGGTAGCCTTTCACAAATCACATCTTTACAGATGCATAACTGGCTGTAAGGCAAAAGGATACAAGGACACATTTTTTTTAGTGTTGTCTATAAAAAAGTGTTTGGCTCAGTTGAGTAAAAGGCAGCCTTAAAGGTTCCAAGAAGGTGTTTCCCATGTTTGTTAACAGCATACAAAATTCCACGATAGTCACAAAAATAATTTTTGGCAATGTCCCTCTCCTTATTAATATCAAGTCACATATGAAACAGGGAGGTTTATGTTTGCCATGAGGAGTTCCAACTCTCGTGGAGAATACTTAGCCCAGAGTCCAAATAGAATAAGGATTCCTAGAAGTGAGGTCTTCGGGATGCTTCTGTTTGCAGTTGGCTTTATACTCGTTGCATCAAGCTTTGATTGCGAATGAGTCACAACAGTCAGAAGTTTGGCATCTAACGATCCACACAGGAAAACCAAGTTGTTGAAGAATGGCTACAGATAATCCATTCCATCAGTCCCTGCACCTTAGATCAATGCTACAAATGGATCCTAGACTGAGCCCAAAATTAAACAGAAGAAAGAGAATAGATTATAGATATAGAAGAAGAATAGATTGTTGTTCAATCATTTTTCAATTTCGTCTGATTCTTTATGCCCCTATCTGGGGTTTTCTTGGCAGAGATATTAGAATGATTTGACAATTCCTTCTCCTGCTCATTTTACAGATAAGAAAAGTGAGATAAAGAGACTTAAGTGCCTTGCCCAGGGTCACTTAGCTAGCTAGTAAGTGTCTGAGGCCAGATTCAAACTCAGGAGAATGATTCTTCCTTACTCCAAGCCTGGTACTCCATCTTCTGTGCCATTTAACTACCCCTTGATTGTATCTGGGAAATTGTAAAATATTTTCAACAATCTCAAATTTCTCTCTGAAATAGCAATACCTCTTTTTAAAACTAGTAACCTTCCACTGAGGGTATATAGATATAAAGCCATCTCTTAAGAAGCAAAATTGTGCATGCTTTAGCACAATAGAGAGGTATAGAATGGGCATAAATAGGCTTTGGCATATGACCACCAGGTAATTGCAAGAAAGAAAGCAGTATAAACATTATAATCAAAGAGATGTATAACTGGACATACAGATGGGCTGGTCCTGTTGGAAGAGTAAATGATGGTAGATGGACAACGCCTGTATTATGCTAGTACACTGTGATGTTGAGACCAACAGGAATTCTCCAGGTATATAAATAAAAGCCCTGGGAAGGAGTTAGACAAGTTACACAAGAGGCAGAAGCCATGGATGAGCCGTGGTCCATACCACTGAATTACGTACCCTGATAGAGGAGATCACAGACCTTTAGAAGTGTGGGAGTTGTTTGATTTTTTTTCCCTTCACAACAACATGGTTTCTATGAGTCCATCAGAGTATCATTCCCTTGTAATCAGCTACAATAAAGAAAGCAGTTTGCTATATGGAGGAAAAAGGAATACTTATGTCTCCTTCCTCCCACATGGTCCCATGGCTAGTCCTCTCTACCATAACCTGGACATCTGCTTTTGGTCCCTGGAAAAAGAAACAGAGGGAATGGGGACAAAAAGGAAGAAGTAAGGGAAGGGAAAACATAAGAGATAAACCAAAAGCAATTTGTACCATTACTAAAGTCAGGAGAGCAGAGAAAATCAGTAGAGACAGAAAGGCTGCCGTTATTACCAAAAGCCCTAAAGAAAGCATCATCCTGGGGGCAGCTAAGTGATTCAATGGAGAGTGAGGTAGGACTGGAGACAGGTGATCCTGGCCGCAAACACTTGTGTGACCCTGGGCAAGTCACTTAATCCCAGTTGCCTAGACCTTATCGCTCTTCTGCCTTGGAACCAATACTTAATATGGATTCCAAAACAGAAGGTAAAAAAAAAGACACTATCTTGACTTCAGCTTATTTACCAGGCTGTCCTGCAAGTTTCCTGAGGTCTTGGGCACAAAAAAAATACCAAAAGGTTTGTTCAGTGCAGTCTGTGTCACCACAGTAAGTTACATCCTTCAGATCCCTTTCCTATTTTTTCACATAATCCTGCATCAAGAGTCACAGGGTCCTGGATATCAGAAACCAAAAGGAGGCTCCTGACATAACACCTACTCAGAAGTGAGGAGTAGAGTTAAAGACGCCACATGCAGAACTGCTCCATGCCTTCTCCTAGGAGCACCCTAACTCAAACACTAGAGGGAGAACAAAGGTTTATTTCTTCTATTTTTGCTACTTAATGGGAATCAAAGTGAGAGAGAAAGAACCAAGTGGTCCACTTCAAAATGCATGGCTTAATGGTGGAACACTCAAGAAAAATAAAAAAGGTTGATATTTTTAAACCCACTTTGGAATAAGGAAAAGCTATGCAAAAAATTTGATCATTAAAAAATGAAATGTGAATAACTTTCCTCCTTTTTAAGATTGTGAATTCATAGATGACCTGGAATAAACCTGAAGTCTTTGATAAACTGAAAAGAAGCCACTTTGTGTACAATGAGGGTGGGAACCAATTCGTACTTCTCCATTGTGTGTCCCTTCTTCTCCCAGTAGCTGTGACATAGTTGGGGAAGAATCCAAATGTTTGTTTCCAAAAGTAGCGATTATTTTCAAGTATTCTGGAGGTTTCACAAATATGACTGAATTTGCCCCATATTTCTCTAAAGAGTAAAAGGTTAGGGTAGAATATTCCTGCTTGATTACATACCAGTGGAAAGCTCCCCAGAAAGTACCTACACCAAAGGCAGTAGGAAGAGGAGATCATAGTGCTTAGAGGTGAAAAGGACCTTACAGGGATCATTAAAGCCCCAACTCCAATTTTACGGAAGTGACATGCCCAAAGATATGTAGAAGTCAGTGGCAGACTAAGGGTTTGAATCAAACCTTCCTATTTTAAAACTAATTTTTTGTTTGCATTATGCCTTCCCCTGGGCAGTTAATTTAGAAAGGGAGATGGGCAAGAGAGGTTTATAGATTACATTCCACAAGACCATAGATGACCAATTTGGAATACAAAAATTGGTGAAATTAAAGCAGTCTTGACTGTGCATAGAAACAGGAATGGCAAAGGCAGGACCCTCAGTTTCTATATTTGGAAACTCTCACACCATCTATGATCCCACACTGAGACATCATTCATTCAACAACATGAAAAAAAAGTTTTAAGATGTTATATGTAAAATCAAAGCGACATTGCCTAAAATGACAGAAATGTATACAGCATTGCTTTGGTGGGGGAGAGAGAACATGACTTTTGGCATTCCCAGCTACCAATGCAAATCAGCATCAGTTCTGAAATGTATAGACTTAGAGAGTTATTAAGACATGGAAAAGTTAAATGACTTGACTACTAGTGTGTATGTATATATGTATGTATACATTTCAACACATAGGCATTATATACATATGTGTATATAGACATATGTGGCTGGTATTTACAAATAAGACTTTATCCCATATTTATAGAGAGAGACAGAGAAAGAGAGAGAGAGAGGGAGAGAGAGAGAGCGAGAGCAAGAGAGAAAGAGAGAGAGCGAGAGAGAGAGAGAGAGAGAGAGAGAGAGAGAGAGAGAGAGAGAGAAAGGAGAGACTTAATCCCTGTCTTACTTGACTCCAAGCACCAGACTGCTCCTCTTAGTAGCATGAAAAATTTCATCATGTTTGGATTTTATTTCAAGTAAATCCATCAAGTGAGTTTGGGGTTTGTTCTTAAGATCAATAAAGCATATTGCCAAAGGGACATTTTTCTAGGTGGAATAGTCTACAGGGCCTGGAGTCATGAAGACTTGAATTCAAATCTAGCTTCAGACACTTATTAGCTGTGTGACTTTGGGCAAGCCATTTAACCCTGTTTGCCTCCATTTCCTCATCTCTAAAATGAGCTGGAGAAAGAAATGGCCAACTACTCCAATATCTCTACCAAGAAAGCCCCAATGATACCACAAGGAATCCATCAGGATTGAACTGAACAACAAAAGTTGCCTGAGCCTCTTTGAAGGCAAAGATCTTGCCTTATCTACTCTCTACTTTTCCCGAGGCTTACTTAACATTGCTTTGCACAAAAGAGGTAATTAATTTAGGAAAATGGCAGGGAAAGCCTGGGCAGAATAGGCCATTTTCTTATAGGATATAATATATTTCTGGTCATCACAGAACATATTTTCTCTATGATGTAAAATTTCTTCATTGTGATCAATACATATTGTTCTTCTGTATGCTTACTAAATTTATACTTATTTTTAAAAATAATATGGTATAATGGAAAAAAATGGGTTCTGGATTCAGATATCCTGGGTTCAAATTCTGCCTCTGATGCTTGCTGCCTTTATGATGTTGGACAAATCATTTAGCTTTATTGGACTTCAATTTCCTTCACTGTAAAATGGAAAATTTGAGGTGTCGAGCAGCAACACTCCTGAGTCCAACCTTAACCAGTTTAAAATGTAACTGGAAAATGTTTAATAAGATAAATAAAAATCCAGTTTGCTTGGTCATTTCAGTCAGATCAAACTCTTCATAACCTCATTTGGGTTTTTCTTGGCAAAGAAACCAGAATGATTTGCCATTTCCTTTTCCAGCCCATTTTTCAAAGGAGGAACTAAGGCAAACAGAGTTCAGTGACTTGCACAGCATCACACAACCAGTAAGTGTCTGAGGTCAGATTTGAATTCAGGAAGATGAGTCTTTCAGACTTCAGGCCAGCACTCAATCCACTGTGCCAGCAGGCTGCCCCACAAAATACAATAATAACACATATAATGTCAGTTCGTGGTCTTCTAAGTCATACGCAGCCCACAGAGATGTTTCTATTTGAATCTGACACTACTGGACTAGATGGCCTCAGAGATGCCTTTAGCAACTACCTGACTATGATTCCAAACTTGTCACTGGATTGGCCAGTTCAGTCAGGTCATGGGAAAAAGCCATTGAGACCTTGATTTAGAAGCCTCAAGGGATCTTAATCCATCACTGCCTAGGCACAAGGACTGAATTATTCAGGCTGGGCAATTTCAGTTTGCTCTTATAGAATAATAGATTGCCATATTTATGAGGGGCATTAGAGGCCATCTCGTTCAATCCATACCTGAACAGAAATCCCTGCTATAATATCCCTGGAAAAGAGTCACCTAACCTTTTTGTGAAAGGCTTCCATTAATAAGGAAAACACTACGTCTCAACGTAACCTATTCTTTTCTAGACAATTTTAATTATTAAGAAGTTTTTTTCTCAACAAATATAGGCTCAAGAAGAAATCTGCTGCAATAAACTTCCAACCATTGTTCTTTGTTCTAACAAGTATAGCAAGTCTCAATCCTCTGCAAATACCAGAAGACAGCTTCTTCATGTCTTCTCCAGGCTAAACATTCCCATTTCTTTCAACTAAGTAATTAAACATTGAATAAATGAATTTCCTAAGAATAAATGAATTCTATCAAACATTGAAAGGAAAATTAATTCTAATACTATATAAACTATCAAAAAATAGATTGCTGTACATAACTTTTATATATTAATGTTGAATTTCTTCTTGGAAATTTCAACTGTGGCATGCTTCCCAGTGGCATGCTTTCTAGTGCTCTCACCATCCTAATCATCCTCCTCTGGATGAATTCCAATTCATGTCAATTGTCCAATTGTCCAAATGTCCAATTAATGTCAATTAATCAATAAGCAAGTTAAGTCTAGTGAAAATATGTTATTCATTGCTTACTGTGTCTGGCACTTTTCTGAGTGCTAGAGATACAAAGAAAGGAAAAAACAGTTCCTACCCTCAGAAAAGCAGTTAGTGCTGGGGCCTGAAGTCAGGAGAACTCAACTTCATGAGTTCAAATCTGGTTTCAGACATTTACTAGCTTTGTGACTTCAGTAGTTTCCTCATCTATAAAATGAGCCAGCGAAGGAAATGACAAACCACTCCAGTATCTTTGCCAAGAAAACCCCAAATGGGGTCACAAAGAGTGAGACACGCCTGAAAAATAGCTTCACAACAACTTCCAAGGGCTTACAGTCTAATGTGGAAGACAACAGACAAAGACTTCGAATAAACAAGATATAGACAGGATAACTTTGGAGGTCATCTCAGAGGAAAGGCATGAACACTAATAGGAAAGGGAAAGGCTTCTTGCAAAAAGGGAGAGTTTGCCTGAGATTTCAAGGAATTCAGGGAAATTAGGAGCCTGAAATGAAGAGGAAGAGAGGGAGGGACATCCAGAGACAAGGCATAGAGTCAGAAAATAAGAGTATTGTGTGTGTGTGTGTGGCAGCAAGAAGGCCAGTGTTGGTGGATTATTAAGTACAAGATATAAAAAGACTAGAAATACAGGTCAGGGCTAGGTTATGAATATAAGAACCTACTATATGCCACACACTATGCTAGGCAAAGGAGACCCAAAGACAAAAGTGAAATAGTTCCTACTCTTAAGAGGCTTACATTTATCATAAAAGATCACACACATATGGAAACCACCCATATGAAGTAAAGAGAAGGCAGCAGGGAAGGACATCAGCATCTGGGGACAGACAGACCTCCAGCAGAAAGTGTTGCTAGAGCAAAATATTGAAGGAAGCTTGGGGCAAGAGGCAGAGATGAAGATGAAAAGCATTCAGGTCATAGGGGACAGCTACTAAAAAGCACCAAGACAGGAGATAGAAAGTGTTGTGTGGCAGTGCAGTGCTAAAACTAACTCATGGCAACTTATGAGAACTTTCAGTATAAGCATTTACACTCTGGAAATCAAAAAATATAAGTCAGGGGTTGATTACCACATTCTTCTGATTGAAAGGGAAAAAGAAAGAAAGAGAGAGGCAGAGGAAGAGAGAATCAAAGAACGAAATAAAGGAAGAAAGAGAGAGGAAAAGAGAATAAGGGGAAAAGAAAAAGAAAGAAGGGGATGGGGAAGAAGGAAGGAAAGAAGGAAGG
>NW_025367420.1:0-1443 GCF_016433145.1 Gracilinanus agilis | reverse complement strand
AAAAGAAATAGGGCAAGTTTGGGGCACCCATCGAGTCATCAGCAGCTCCGGGACCTGTTCCTGAGAGCAGCTAGACTTAGGACCCCATTAAGTCAAAAAAAGCACGCGAAATCTGAGCGCACGGGAGCAGGACGCTGGGCGCAGAGTGCCGGCTGAGCAGAGGCGTGGGCGGAGGCAGACACAGCCAGGAACTAAAGCCTAAGTGGGGAACCAGTGCAGACGGGTATACGACTGTGGAAGCAGTGCCCTGAGACTTGTAAAGAAACCTCCAGCAGAGGATCAAGCAAGAGGGCCCACCGGGGGCTTGACCTTGGAAAAAACCAGAACTCAGACCTCAGGAGCCAATAGATCGCGAACAGACACTGAGCGCGAGGATAAACCTGAGAAGCTGCTGGGCTAATGATGGCTACTCAGCATCAGGAAGTTCAGAAGAGAAAGAATAATAACAAAAAGAAGAAGTCTTTAACACTCGACAGCTTTTACACAGAGAAAATCCAGACAACCGAGCAAACAGAGGAGGAGAACAAACAAGCATCCGGACCCTCCTCAAATAAGGAAAACTCCTCACAAGCTATGGAAGAGTTCAAAACTGAGATTCTGAGGAAAATGGAAGAGATCTGGCAAGAAAATAACAGTTTAAAAGGTAGAATCTTGCAACTGGAAAGAGAGGCTCAGAAATCAAATGAACTGATAAGCAAATTGAA
This sequence comes from Gracilinanus agilis, assembly GCF_016433145.1. NCBI lineage: Eukaryota > Metazoa > Chordata > Mammalia > Didelphimorphia > Didelphidae > Gracilinanus > Gracilinanus agilis. Next base: position 739 of record NW_025367420.1, on the reverse strand, counting down.
CACCAGAAATGACAAGATTGAAAAGGAAAACCAGTCCCTAAAGGCTAGAATTGAGCAACTGGAAGCTAATGGTCTCTCAAGACAACAAGAACAAATAAAGCAAAGTCAAAAGACTGAAAAAATAGAAGGAAACATGAAATATCTCAATGAGAGAGTGACAGACCAAGAAAACCGGTCTAGAAGAGACAATTTGAGAATAATTGGTCTTCCAGAAAAACGAGAAATTAATAAAAACCTGGACTCTGTACTAAAAGAAATTATTCAGCAAAATTGCCCTGAAGTCCTACAACAAGAGGGCAATATAGACATCGAAAGGATCCATAGAACACCCACCATATTCGACCCAGAGAAGAAATCGGTTAGAAATATTATTGCCAAATTCAAAAGCTTTCAAGCAAAAGAAAAAATCTTACAAGAAGCCAGAAAGAGACAATTCAAATATCAAGGAGCACCAATCAGGATCACACAGGATCTGGCAGCCTCCACACTAAAAGACCGTAAGGCTTGGAATACGATATTCAGAAAGGCAAGAGAGCTGGGCCTGCAACCATGGATCAACTACCCATCAAAATTGACTATATATTTCCAGGGGAAAGTATGGGCATTCAACAAAATTGAAGAATTACAGGTATTTGCACAGAAAAGACCAGGGCTGAATGGAAAGTTTGATATCGAACCACAAAAATCGAGAGAAACCTGAAAAGGTAAATAAGTTACAGAGGGAAAAGAAAGAAAACTT
>NW_025367419.1:0-10448 GCF_016433145.1 Gracilinanus agilis | reverse complement strand
TATTTAGGTATTCTATTTCTTCTGCTGTTAATCTAGGCAGTTTATATATTTGTAAATATTCATACATATCTCCTAAATTGTTATATTTATTGCCACATAATTGGGCAAAATAGTTTTTAATGATTGCCTTAATTTCCCCTTCATTAGAGGTGAGGTCTCCCTTTTCATCTTTGATACTGTCAATTTGGTTTTCTTCTTTCCTTTTTTATTAGATTGACCATTACTTTGTCTATTTTATCTGTTTTTTCAAAATACCAGCTTCTAGTCTTATTTATTAATTCAATAGTTCTCTTACTTTTGATTTTATTAATTTCTCCCTTGATTTTTAGTATTTCTAATTTAGTTTTCATCTGGGGAATTTTAATTTGCTCGCTTTCTAATTTTTTGAGTTGCATGCCCAATTCATTGATCTCTGCCCTCCTTAATTTGTTAATATATGCACTCAAGGATATAAATTTCCCCCTGAGTACTGCCTTGGCCCCATCCCACAGAGTTTCGTAGGATGTCTCATCATTGTCATTCTCTTCAATGAAATTGTTGATTGTTTCTATGATTCATTCTTTGACAATTTGGTTTTGGAGAATCATATTATTTAATTTCCAATTAGTTTTTCATTTTCCAGTCCAGGTGCCCTTACTAATTATTATTTTTATTGCATTATGATCTGAGAAGGTTACATTTATTATTTCTGCTCTTTTGCATTTGTTTGCAATGATTCTATGCCTTATAACATGGTCAATCTTTGTGAATGTGCCATGTGCAGCTGAAAAGAAGTTGTATTCCTTTTTGTCCCTATTCATTTTTCTCCACAAATCAATTAAATCTAATTTTTCTAGGACTTCATTCACCTCTCTTACCTCTTTCTTATTTATTTTTCGGTTTGATTTATCTAGATCTGAAAGAGGAATATTTAGATCTCCTACTAGTATTTCCTTCTTGAGCTCTGCCAGTTTCTCCTTTATGAATTTGGGTGGTATGCCACTTGGTGCATACATATTAAGCACTGTTATTTCCTCATTGTTTATACTGCCTTTAATCAGGATGTAATGACCTTCCATGTCTTTTTTAATCATATCTATTTCTACTTTGGCTTTGTCAGAAATCATAATAGCCACTCCTGCCTTCTTTTTCTCATTTGATGCCCAAAAGATTTTGCTCAAGCCCTGAAACTTAAACTTGTGTATGTCCACCCACCTCATATGTGTTTCTTGTAGACAACATATGGTAGGATTTTAGTTTCTAATCCACTCTGCTATTTGCTTCTGTTTTATGAGCAAGTTCATCCCTTTCACATTCAGAGTTATAATCATCAGTTGTGCATTTGCTGACATTTTCATATCCTCCCCCACTCCTACCCCCTTTTTCTTATACTATTTCCTTTTAAACCAGTGGTTTGCTATTGAACCGCTATCCCTTATCCCCTCCCTTGATTAACTTCCCTTTCTACCCCCTCCCTTATTTCTCCCCCTTTTTTGTTTTTAAAGGCCTCATGAATTCCTTCCCCCTTCTTCTCCCCTCCCTTTTTTTGACCTCCCCACTCTCCTGCTCCCCTTGGTTTATCCCTTCTGACTTTCTCAGAAGGGTTAGATAAGAGTTTTATGTCCCAATGGATAGTATAGCTACTCTTCCCTCTCCGGGTTGATTACACTAAGAGTAAGGTTTGATTATTACTTCTTAATGCTCTCTTCCTCTCCTTCTTATAATAGTATTTGTCCCCTCTCCTTCCCATGCCCTCTTTGTGTGTAATAGAATATGCTATTTTTCTTATTCATTCAAGTTTCTCTTGGTGTCCCCTGCTATTCACCCCCACTTTCCCACCCCCCATGTCATCTTAGATTATTTAGTGTTCTACCCTCACCCTGTGAATTATTCTTCTGATTACTATAATAGTGAATAGAGTTCACTACAGAGAATTATATATAACATTTCTCTACATAGGAATATAGATAATTAGATCTCACTGTGGCCCTTAAAAAGGCAAATTTAAAAATTATAAGTTTTCTTTCTTTCCCCTCTGTTTCTTATTTACCTTTTCATGTTTCTCTCGATTTTTGTGGTTGGATATCAAACTTTCCAATTAGCCCTGGTCTTTTCTGTGCAAATACTTGGAATCCTTCAATTTTGTTGAATGCCCATACTTTCCCCTGGAAATATATAGTCAATTTTGATGGGTAGTTGATTCGTGGTTGTAGGCCCGGCTCTCTTGCCTTTCTGAATATCGTATTCCAAGCCTTGTGATCTTTTAGTGCGGAGGCTGCCATATCCTGTGTGATCCTGATTGGTGCTCCTTGATATTTGAATTGTCTCTTTCTGGCTTCTTGTAAGATTTTTTCTTTTGCTTGGAAACTCTTGAATTTGGAAATTATATTTCTGGGCATTTTCTTATCTGGATTGAATGCGGGTGTTCTATGGATCCTTTCAATGTGTATATTGCCCTGTTGTTGTAGGACTTCAGGGCAATTTTGCTGGATTATTTCTGTTAGTATGGAGTTCAGGTTTCTATTAATTTCTGGTTTTTCTGGAAGACCAATGATTCTCAAGTTGTCTCTTCTAGACTGGTTTTCTTGGTCTGTCACTTTCTCATTGAGATATTTCATGTTTCCTTCTATTTTTTCAGTCTTTTGACTGTTTTATTTGTTCTTGTTGTCTTGAGAAATCATTAGCTTCTAATTGCTCAATTCTAGCCTTTAGGGATTGATTTTCAGCTATAATCTTCTGGTTTTCAGCTATAATCTTCTGGTATTCCTTTTCAATCTGGTCATTTCTGGTGTTCAATTTGCTTATCAGTTCATTTGGTTTCTGAGTCTCACTTTCCAATTGCAAGATTCTACCTTTTGAATTGTTATTTTCTTGCCAGATCTCTTCTATTTTCCTCAAAATCTCAGTTTTGAACTCTTCCATAGCTTGTGAGGAGTTTTCCTTATTTGAGGAGGGTCCGGATGCTTGTTTGTTCTCCTCCTCTGTTTGCTCGGTTGTCTGGATTTTCTCTGTGTAAAAGTTGTCGAGTGTTAAAGACTTCTTTTTCTTGTTGTTAATCTTTCTCTTCTGAACTTCCTGAGACTGGGTAGCCATTGTTAGCCCAGCAGCTTCTCAGGTTTATCCTCGTGCTCAGGGTCTGTCTGTGGTCTTTTGGCTCCTGAGGTCTGAGTTCTGGTTTTTTCCAAGGTCAAGCCCCCTGGTGGACACCCTTGCTTGATCCTCTATTGGAGGTTTCTTTACAAGTCTCAGGGTGCTGCTTCCACGGGCGTATACCTGTCTGCACTGGTTCCCCACTCAGGGTTTCAGAGCCTTAGCTCGCATCTGTGTCTGCCTCCACCCACGCCTCCAACCGCGCCTGCGCTCTGCTCCCGTGCTCAGCGCCCTGCTCCCACGCTCAGAGTTCGTGTGCGTTCTTTAGCTTTTTGGGGTCCTAAATCTTACTGCTCTCAGGAACAGGCCCCGGAGCAGCCAATGACTCGATGGGTGCCCCAAACTTGCTCTATTTCTTTTTAGCTGGCTTTGGTGCTATAGGTGGTGTGTGTACAGGGGTTGGGGGTGGGGTGGTTGCTCAGCCCACGATTTAGTGAGAGCTGTTTCACCCCTTTAGAGCATGGAAATGCCCCGATTCCACATACCTTCCATGCTGTGCCCTGTTGTGGGGTTCCTCCGTTCGTCTGGACTTGTTTTTATGTCCGCTTAAGGAGTTTTGTGTGTTTCAGTCAGGAGAGGTTAAGAGCTGCTTCTTACTCTGCCGCCATCTTAACCCGGAACCTCTGATTAATTTCTAATTAAGGGCCAGGCATTGTACTAGGTTCTTGGGAAACAGTGAGAATGACAAGGCAAACACTTCTTGCCATCAAAGAATTGAATTAGGCTGGCTCTTAAAAAAGAGATTCACCATTGAGACAATATTAAAAGTCTTTAGAGCATATCAGAACCTGCCAGAGCTTGTATAATACTGCCTGCCAAAGCTTTAAAGAATCTGGGTTCATCCCTTTGCTGTGATGAGGCACTGGAGATCTAACAAAGTACCTTCACCTAAAGAGTGCTTAATAAATGTTTGTTGAATGGACCCTCTTGGAAACAGTTGGCTGTGAGGGGCAGGACCATGGATAGTGGCTTATTTCCTGGCTTCTCTTGGGTAAGGTCCTTGCTGACCAGGAATGAATGAATGGGCTTTCATTAAGTGCTTACTACATGGCAAACACTGTTCCAAATTATGTAGATACAAATGTAGAACAGAGAGGCAGCTTCTTCTCTTAAGGAACTTGCTGTCTAATGGGGGAGATATAACATATATAAAAGAATTCAGCTACAGGGAGAATGGAAAAAAGCCATAAGACCCAGGGGTTCAGCAGCTGCTCCCGGATCTTAGGGTGGCACCTGTGCTTCTTGTGGTAAGAACAGAAGGCTGAAAATTCCCCACTAGATGGCAGATTCCACATGAAGCATCTGACCTAAACAACAGTCAACATGGGGTTTCCATAGTGCCTAATGACCAAATCCTTTTGATCACTTCAATACAGAATTTATTTCTAAACACTTCTCATCTTCCTCCTGTGCCTTTTCTCTAACAACACAGAGAATAACTGAGGAGCGGCTTTGATTTCAGAGCCTTCTCTCAACCCTTTACTTTTGGACTGGCGGGCTTGGTCTGGGGACTGCATGAGTCTGTATATTGGCATTTGGCATTTTCCATACATGGTTATCTGCTAATCATTTAGACCACATATATCCAGAGAGGCACCCACAGACAGGGAGAAGTTGTTTTCATCTACTTAAGAGGCAATTGCTAATTAATATTGGGTTTGGGTAAATTAAACTTTTTTCTAATCTTGCCATAATCAGGAAAGCTTGCATCTGCAAAGAATTGACTTGAGATACATGATGGGGATTCAGAACCATAGTGTATGTGTGCACTTGTAAGACCACATGTTGGTTCCACCAGGTCTTCTGTTCAGGCATCATGCTCCCCATCATGTTGAGCAGTAAGGATTCAAATGCTCTGGCTAAGGGTCATTAAAATTAGTATAGAGTGGTTCTAAACTTCATGATTTCTGCCACGTCTAGTCTGAGCCCTGATCAGAATGAATTCTGATGTGGAAGCAAAATGCAGAGAAATTCTTCCTCTACCATACTTTGACTACTGTGGTAAGCCCCCAGTTGTACTTGGTATATAATTAGAGAATTTTGTATCTTTTGAACTACATTCTCCGGAATTCCTTTCATCCATCCCTTCCCCTGTGCCCCTCATTTGTGTCTTCACATTATTGTTTATATAGTTCTGTAACGCCTCCCTTTCTCTCTTTTTTTTATCTCAACTGCAGCTTAGTTAGCTAGCTAGCTTTTAAAGCAAGCTTTAGTTATTATGAATAAACTTTATAAAATATAGTAGTTATTGTATATTAGTTTTAATCTTTACATTGATGAAGTGGTCTGTCTTTATGAGGATATTGCCTATTCATTAGATTTAGTTCCTAGAAGAAAGGGACTATCTCTTGTCTTTCCTTGTATGTCTAGCACATTGTTGTTCAATTGTTTTCATTCATGTCTAACTCTTCTTGATGCCATTTGTGTTGTTCTTGGTAAAGGTACTGGAGTGGCTTTCCATTTCCTTCTTCAGTCTCTCCTCATTTATTTTAATAGATGAGGAACTGAAGCAAACAGGATTAAGTGACTTGTCTAGTCATACAGCTAGTAAGTTTCTAAGACAAGATTTGAACTCATGAAGATAAGACTTCCTGATTTCAGACCTATTGCTCTATCTACCATGTCACTTAGCTACTACTTGAATTTAGCACATAGCAGGTGCTTTAAATAAATGGTTTTTGACTGAGCAGACTCTCTCCTCTTCTAGGGGCTAACAGTTTGTGTATGGGGATCTTTAAAGCCTTCTCATTTCACCTTAAGTAAACAATAAAAAACAGTAGTATTTTTCTTAGAGTACACAGTACACAGGTTTCTTATTCCTTACATACATTCATTTGGTATGGTGGATAAAATATTGGTCTTGAACTCAGGACCACATGGGTGCAAATCTAGCCTAGCATTTAACTACTCATGTGACCAGAGTTTGTTTCTTCATCTATAAAATGGGGACAATAATACCTATAAAAATATAACTAGTTTGAAGGAAGTCTGTCAAGATACCTCCTCATTCTAAAGGAATTTAAGAGTGAGAATGGATGGAAGAAAACAGGAGAAAAATGGAAAGAAATTTATAAAAATGTCCACTGGAGTTTTTGAGTATTTGCATTGTTCTAGATAGGTATAGGGTTTACATGCCATACATAAGCTATGTGAAACATTTTACAAATCTCAAAGTGATTTTTAAGTATCAGCTATGCTTTCATTATGTATGACTATGTTGGACCAGTTGAATGTGTTCCACATCAGATCCAGATTTTCTCTTGGCTCATGTGTCAAAAACATCATGGAAACTTTTTGTAGCTATCAATGAAGATCAACAAATGACTTCTTGTACCTCCTGAAGGAGCAGTTATAATCCATTACCATTCTTTATTGCATAGTTTCAACATCTGCCACTCCTTTGACAACAGAGTAATTCTTATTTTACTCCATTTACACTCATCTGTTGCTAGCTTTTAATGTTTTTCTAGTAGGCTAATTACCCCAGCCCTTCCAACCTCCATCAATTCATCCTGGGCTCTCTCCCAGTTCCTTTGTTTCTAGTCCCCTAAAAGCTCCAAGGAGTTTTATAACTCTACCCTAAAGCAGCACCATCTGGAAGTCCCATTTTGGAATTCCTCTCCTCTGTGTTATCCCTTATTTGAGAACTTGAGATCTGTACCTAGGCCAGCAGTGAAGAATATCACATTTACAACTCACTTACATTTCATTTATTGTAACCCTAGGGATACTTGGCATGGGTAAACACCACGTTTAATATTTGGGGAATTGGATTATTTCCCACCTACCATGACAATTAATAATTAAATATCAATCAGTGCTCAGTTTCTTTACCTGTAAAATACAGGTATAAGATTGGAGAGCATTTGAGTCAATTGATACAATCACTCCATTTCTTGAAATATAAATGTTAAGATGTTATACCCTGATATCCTAACAATATGAGAATGCATCTTGATTGAATTGCATCTGTCATTGGCTTTTTTTATACCACATGAGAATAATGTCTTGACTCATTTAGGTGTCTTTGACAGGAAATGGAATAATATTACACAGGATGTGTTTGGGGTTCTTGAGGAAAATCAATCATATTCTGTTGGATATGTATATATGTACACATATATGTATAATAGTAAGACATCATGGACCTCAGAGTAATATTTTTGTAAGCCTATGGTGGAAGTCTTTAGCCAAACCCCTGAGAAGGAATTTCTCGAGATGGTGAGGGAAAGAGGAGAACTCTGACCTTTGCTTTTATGTCAGTTCTCCCCACTCCTGCACTCTTGGTTAGAAAAGGACCTTGTTAGATTCCAAGAGTTCAAAGGATGAGTGTGTGTATATATACATGTATGTATGTATGTATGTACATCTATCTATCTATCTATCTATCTATCTATCTATCTATCTATCTATCTATCTATCTTTATTAGAGCCTTATTAGTAGTGTAGCTGGCATCAGTGTTTGCTAGGAATTTCCATTCTGGACTTTTGTTGACTCTCTTGAACTTTCAGAACTCGTAAGGTCACACCATCTCCATTATTTATTCACCAAGGATCAGAGAAGAATGACATTCTGGCCACATTGAAGCTCCAGTGAGGAAATAAAATCTCAAGATCTTTGTCCCTTTCTACAGGTTTATAGCATTTCTTCCCTTTATTGCCATTAGGGAAAGAGAGAGATGGAGTTCCTTTTTTTTCTAAAACCCTTACTTTCTGTCTGAAAATCAATACTGATTATTGGTTCTAAGGCATAAGAGTGGTAAAGGCTAGACAATTGGGGTTAAATGACTGATCCAGGGTCACACAGACAGGAAATGTCTGAGATCAATTAAAAAAACCCAGAGCCTTCTGTCTCCAGGGCTATTTCTCTATCCACTGAGTCACCTAGCTTCCCCAAGTTCTTTCACTTAAGCCTTGAAACTCCTCTGTCTTAGAATTGATACTAAGAAGGTAAGGGTGTAAATAAAAGGCAAAGGCAATGAAAATGTTTTCTTCCTATTTACTTCTTGGTCTAGTTCATAAAAAACAATCAGTCTTTGGTCATATAGTCAACTAGTGGGATAACTGATTGCCTGGCTACTGCAGTGGAGCTTGCAGAATGTTGTAGGACCTAGAACAAGTCCTACTAGATAGCTCCTGAATTCAATTCAATAATCATTATTAAATTCCTGCTTCATTGGGCTCAGTGGAGGGTTTATTGGAATAATGGAGAAAAACAAAGAGGTTCAGATGAGTCATGATTTGTTCTGGTAGAAAGAATAATCACATGAATAATAATAATATGTGACATTTATATGACCCTTTAAGGTCTATAAAGCACATGACATACATTGTTTAATTTGACTCTCACATGATGATGATGTTGATGGTGATGATGATGTCCATTTTATAGCTGAGGAAACTGAGACTGAGAGGTAAAACAACCAGCCCAATATAATACAGTTATTAAGTGTGTGTGGCAGGATTTAAAATTGAGTTTTCCCTGAGTCCAAAAGTGGTACTTTCCCCACTACATGAAGCTGCTTCTCCTAACACCACTAGTTTATTGAAATATGAAACAGTTAATTGTTAAGGGGCAATGGAAAATTCTCTGGGCAAAAAACCACTGGATTTAGAGCTAAATGATCTGTGTTCAAATTCTGGCTCCATGACTATCTATGTGACCTTGCACAAATTTCTTTTTGGGTTCCACTTTCCTCATTTTGCAAAATGAAAGGTAGGGTTTCATGATCTTCCTTCCGGCATATATCTTTCCATAAGAACTATAGTTCTAAGACTTCAATATTTGTTTTTGTTTTCTGTTTTGCCTGAAATAAATACCTTACCACAGCCCAGACCAGACTTTCTTAGGGTTGATTAACTCATATAGAAGCATGCCATAGGTCAAATGCAATCTTGTCGTGGGACAATTTTCATCTTGTGAATATTTCCAATTTGACATGATCCTTCTTCAGGCCACAGCTGAAAGAGCTACTGAAGAAGGGCTTGGTATAAAATGAATGTGGGTTTTCATTTATGCAGACAAGGGTACTTTCAGACTTTTCCAAGGGACTTTTTTCCTGTTCGGATCTTGTAGAATATTTATCTGCTGCTATTACGTTGACTAGACCACCTCAAAGCCCAGTGCACTCCACCAATCTCCTTTAATTTAACTTTATAGTGAATACTTATCTGTTGACTTCCCCCAAAGCTTGGTTTAATTTATTTCCTTTTAAAATGTTTTATTGATTTTTTTTGTTTTTCTGTTGTCTTTATTTCCAATTATGTTCCTCCCCCTTTACCCAGAGAGTGACTCTGTGAAACAAAAAAATGCAGAAAGGGAGCAGTTCAGAAAGACAAAAATATCAAGAGAATAAAATATTGCAGTGTGTTATATCCATAGTACCCTGACCTCTGCAAAGATGAGGCAGGAATACATTTTCTTCTCTCTTCTTTATGACTAAGCTTGATGGTTCTGATGGCATACAAAAAGCCTAATTTAAGATAATCATTTCTCTTTGGACAAAACATGAAGATGAACTCCTCTCAGCAGGAAACAAAACCCATTTTTCTAACATTTGAGAAAATTAGATTTCTAATTAAAATATCACTGTATATTTAAAAAAATTTTATTATGATAAATTTGGCAAACACCAACCAACTTGAACATCTCCACATCCAAAGAAGAAGAAAGGAGAATTGAAGAGCATCATGAAACTATTATGCACAGCTTTGATTTTTTATCATATTTTATAAAAAAGAGTACATTGAAATACTTCCGTTTGTTGATGATTGTTAAATTCACAATAAAATGCTATTTAAATGAGTCTTTGCTTATGGCTATTCAGATGAAGCTCATTGTAAAAGACCAATTCCCTTTTTGGATTCTCCCTGTCATTAATGTTGCCTTTCCTTTTTCTCTTCCCAATTACTTTGGATTTATTTTGCTTCCATTGTGATTTAGTGAAAAGAAAGTCAGCTAACAGGTCCAGAAGACTTGTGTTCAAATTCTGCATTTGAAACATATAGGCTTTGTGACTGTGGTCAAGTCACTTCTCTGATAGCACCTTGAAAATCTAAGGAGATAAGTTGCAGAGATGCATTGGAGGAGAGAACTTCCTCAGCAGGTATCATTGGGCCAACCAAAACAGCAAACAAAGTCAACCTCTACCTTTACCTTTTTGTAAACATGTTAATCCTCCTCCCCACCACCCCCAAAGAATATAAGATCCTTGGGGGAAAGGCTGTTCATTTTTGCCTTTCTAGTCCTAGTACCTCATATAAAATATGATTGATGGAAGTGGCATGATTACAAATGGCTGAATTGAATTCCAGGCAGG
>NW_025367418.1:0-5682 GCF_016433145.1 Gracilinanus agilis | reverse complement strand
ATTTATATCTATATATGTATATATATGTTTGGGAGGTCATTTAATAATAGCTTTCATATTTTATTCATAATTATTGATTTCCCATATTTATAATAATTTCATATGAATATATTCATTTCCATAATGCAATTATTCATTATTCATAAGCATTCAATAATCATATAAAACATAATTATCTCATATTTCATCTCTTTAGACCCCCTTTGCTCCAAACTTGATTTTTAGTTATTCCCCAAACATGATTATCCATTTCTTACCTCTGCGTCTTTGCAGTGATAGTCCACCATGTTTGAATATACACAGTCTCTACCTCATCCTTTTTGTACCCCATAGTCCTTATAAATATATTCATTGAGCTCTCTCTTGATCACCTCAGTTGTTAATATTCTTTTTTTCTTGGAATTGTTTTCTATTCTTTGTATGTTTACTTACCTATGTATATTCACTTGCTTTTTTCCCCTTCCCTCCCCTCCAATCATTTAAGTTCCTTGAGGCCATGGACACATATCTTTCTCTTTGGATGTTTTGCCTTTAGTAAAGTGTCACACATAGCATAGGGACTTAGTTAACACTGACTGCTCAGTGTTTGTTTACAAAAACATGAGATGGAAAGAATTCAATTGAACTAGATTATAGATCACCTAAAGCTAAACTGAGTGCCTTAATGCTATAAAACTGACATTCAAAGAGTGAAAACAATACAAAATATTTTTGGTTGGAATAATAATATGCATTTTATACTCAGTTTGTGAATAAGATTTTATTTATTATTTATTGTTATTATCTATAATATAAATATTAGTATTTATTATATCACAAAATTTTTATTAAAAATGTAAAAAAATTTAAAAAGACATTTATACAATGCCTATGATATTTGAAAAGAGTATTAACCAGAGAGACTTTCAGCATTTTAGAAGTGATTCTGAATTCACTAATGAGTTTTCTTCTTATTTATAATATTAGATTTTATTTAAGAAAATACTTTTCAAAAAGCACTAAACAGTTTCTTTCTTTGGAATTTGTTAGTCATCAAGCAGCAAGATAACATGTTAATATATTAGAAGGCTAAAAAAGTATGAAGTGACTATTACACTGGACTATTTAATAGGATCATGGAAACTAGATTTTGTTTTCAAATAGAGCACAAGAGGAATAGGGGCTTCTAATGATTGATAAAACACTTGTGTAGAGGTGAATTAAAAAAAGAATTGAGAAACCAGGGTTATGTTCATATAATATCAGTTGTCAATTTGACAGTCCAAAGGGGATGCTCTCTTTTCTCTTGGCAGAGTGCCAAACTGGCATCTTGATCCACTTCTTAAGTCTCAGCCTGCCATCTCAAGGGTTTGTATGGCCATCATACTGCTTTCTTGGAAATGCCTTCTCCCTGGGGCAAATTAGACTTATCATGTTGCTTGTTGTGGGGTCTCACACCCTGCCAGACACCCATCATCAGAAGGAAATCAGAATCAAAATAGTATGCCTTCCTTACCCACCTTACTCTACTATTGGGAAGTTTTTGATGGTCCAGGTGTTTTAACAACTCTCCCTTAGTTTCCCTATCATGGAGCAAGGTGTCTTGGCATGGAGGAAGCAGCCAATAAATATTCGTTGATGGTTATGATAACATTTGTGTGTTTCCAGTCAAGCATATAATCCCATCATTCCTTCCCTTTCTTGCTCTGCTATTACATTTCAGAATCAGTATCTATAGAGGCACTCACGCCATTCTAATTAGTATAATACACCTTATATAGCTTTTCTAAGGCTGAAATTCTTTACAATGACCGACAAATTTCTACCACCCACTTTATTCCCTGTGAATAATAAATATGTCCCTGTGTAGACAAGAATCACTTTCACTTGTCCCTCAGTACAACTCATTGTTTTCTCTTAATAGACTATGGACACCGTCACTGTCTTTAAGAAGTAAGAATCCTTGGTAAAGTAGTTAAATTGTTATCTAGATTCTTATGACTAAAGAGAGTCTTTAAGAGGTACAGAGACAAAAATACTTAGAAAACTTATTTCCTGAGAAACCACATTTTAGCTATCATCTTTGAGAAAGACTGGAGACATTTCATAAGAGAAATTAATTTAATTCTTATGATGTGGAGGAGGTATACTAAAAAAATGTTTTTTAAGAGATTGCCATCCTGAGAATACTGAAAAATGGGTTCCTTGTTTGAAAAAAAAAATGGGTTCCTGTTGAAGATATGAGATCAGCAGTTACAGTTGTTGATTAGATATTATTATATGATCTTCATCACTGAAAAACCTTTAAATATTTAAATGTCTTTGTGTTGTTTGTCATTCTTTTAATAAATTTTATAGCTAATACAAATGATTTTTATTTATGCCTCTTAGACTAGAATTAGAGAGAGAGGGGGGAGAGGGAAGGAGGGAGGGAGGGGGGAGGGAAGGAGGGAGGAAGAGAGAGAGAGAGAGAAAGAGAGAGAGAGAGATTGAAAGATTGAAAAAGAGAAGGGAAGTGGGAGGAAGAGAGAGAATGGGAATGGAAATTAATTGGTAGAGATTCAGAGCTAATTTATTAATTGTTGAAAGACTGTGGATTTCTATTAATTTTTGAGGAAATGTCAAAATAAACTAATTAAATGCCTTAAGACCAAGATTGAGAATTACTAAGAGTGAGAGCCAATAGCAGTTACAATGGTGACCACTACATCCAAGCTTCACATAAAGGAAGTATTATCACAGAAACCCTGTCACACTTTTTCTCCCCTAACTCATTCTTAGTCTCCCATAGTCTCAACAACCATCTCCTCTCTCTTTTCAGTTTCTAGTACCTTCTTCTATTGTAAATCTCCCCTTCATATTTCCACATCCTTGCCATCTTCTGGTACTCATTGAGTCCTGACTTTCTCCTAGTGTTGGCAATTTTTTGGTTGTTTCCAATACAGTTCAACCATGCAAGGAGTGGATCTTAGATCAAAAGTTCCTGTTTCTAACTGAACTAAATTTGCCTCAGGTAACAATCTGGTAAGATGATTGAGGAGAAATGATATATACCTCTAACATTCTCTCTCTCTCTCTCTTGCTCTCTCTCTCTCTCTCTCTCTCTCTCTCTCTCTCTCTCTCTCTCTCTCTCTCTCTCTCGCTCTGTGTGTGTGTGTGTGTGTGTGTGTGTGGTGTCTGTCTGTCTGTCTATCTACCAATTTACCTATATTTCAAAGAATAAAATGAGATGAAATCCTCAATCATTTAAAAATATTTTATTTATGCTCTTTAAAAAATATCATTATCATTTTCAAGTGATTCCCTACTCCCATAGAACTCTCCTGTTCAATATTACATATATATGCATGTGTGTAGATAATTATCTATATGTTGAAACACACATATAAATTATTATACCCAAACACAGAATACAGCCATGCATAACAAATTAACACACTGATAATTTCTCAAAAATATATGCCCCATTCTGCCAAAAGAAGGGAGACTTACTGTGTTATGAGACCTCTGAAATCAAAGTTGTTCAAAGCATTAATAAAAGTTCTGGCATTTTTTATGTTGCTTTTATATTATTGGGATCCTAATGCAATTAATCTCTTGATTTTATTTACTTTGCTCTTAATAGATTCAAACCAATCATCCAAGTTTCCCTGAATTCTTTATAAGCATATCTTCTTGTGGTAAATAAAAATATATTACATTTATAGTTTATTAACATCATATTCAACCATTTACACACCAATAGTTATACATTTTTTTTTTTTTTTTTTGCTACTAAGAGGCACCGAAGAAAAGATAATTGTTTTGTGACCTCTAGTAAAGTTTTCTAGGAAAAGATACTGGGGTGGTTGGCAATTTTCTTCTTTAGGTTGTTCTGTAGATGAAAAAACTGAGGTACAGGGTTAAGAGACTTGAGCAGTATTACACAGCTAAGAAGTGTCTGAGGCTGGATTTGACCCCAGTTCTTCCTTATTCCAGGCTTGGCACTCTATACACTGAGCCATTGAATTGCTTCTGAGGTACAAATATCTGGTTACAAAGCAAGGAAGACCTGGGTTCAAGTCCTATTTTATGATTTAGGACAAGTCACTTAAACTCTCAATGCTTCAATCAATTTCTCTAAGATTAGAAATTACAGGGTGGGTCACCACCTATATCAGTAGAAGGAGTTCCCCTCACTGGAAATTCTCTTCACCAATAAAATCACCAATCCAATCTGCCTCACCTCAAAATGCTTGAAATATTTCTATCTTGTGCTTTCATGTTGGTATATGCCTTCGAAATTTATGTTGTTTGATCACAGTATATATACAATGTATAACACTTTAACATAATTTTCCCCCCAGAATTGTGGAACCAGTTGGAGGAATGGTTTTGTGTTAGCAAAGTTTCTCTAATATTCACCTAACTTTCTAAATCAGATTATTTTAATTTCCACTTATTATTTGAGATTTGGAACATTATTTTATGTGTTGTTGATAACATGCATTTCTTATTTTGAATATCATACCCTGGATATAAGAGGGCTCATAATTTAAAAAATAGAAAAATATGAGATTATTTATCTTTCACAGCTGTGAATAGAGAGAAAATTCTTAACAAAACAAAGGACAGGGACAATTACAAAATGATTAAATATATTTTTTTGACACTGGAAAGACATTTGTAGAAAAATGAAGTTAGGATAAAAATAAAAATATTAATTAGAAAATATCTTTTCATCAGATATATCTAATTAAGGAAAAACATCTAAGTTATGTAGTGCATTACTATGTATACATATTAGTGGCATCTTTGCAGCAAAGAGCATTATAAAAGGTAATGAATTTTGGGATAGAGTCTGAAATTGCTTTTTAAATGGCTAGACCATTTTACACCACTACCAATAATCGTCCATTGGTGAGCCTCTCCTCCCAGAATCTCCAATAACCATCAATTACCTTTTTCCCCTTCATCTTTACAAATCTGATTTGTGCAAAGTAGAAATACTGAGTTCTTTTGATGTGTATTTCAATGATTATTAGATTTTGGACACTTTTTTATGGTTGTTGATAGCTTGCATTTCTTCTTTTGAGAAGTAACTGTTCATATTCTTTGACTATTTGTCTGATGGTAAATGACTCTTGTTTTTATATCTTTATATTCCCTATATATCAGATGTCAGACTTCTGTTAGAGACACTGGCTGCAAAGATTTCTTTATAGTTAACTGTTTCCCTTCTAGATTTAACTGTAAACATTTCCTTATTATTTCCTTTTTCCCATTATAACTGTTCTAATTTCAACTATATTATTTTGTTTGGCAAGAATTTTTCAGTTTTATTTAATCAAAACTATTAATTTATCTCATTTCCTTTCTTTTTTATAAAAAGTTTTATTTGTGTGTTTTTTCACATTATAAGTATTTATAGATTATTTTCATTTTGTGAGAGGTAGTTTGTAACAAAGTAAAACAGGTAAATAAACTAATAATACAAAGATCTTATCTAAAGGTACTTCCAATATTTCACACCTTTAGTGTCCCCTTTTTTTCTATTTTTTTAATGAAATAGCTGAAATCTGTTTTCTTTTCCTAGTTCCTCCATCCACTTGGAGAGAAAAAAAAAGAAAAGAAGAAACACATTCCTTATAACATACATAGTCAAGAAAAACAAATTCTCTCAATAGCTCTAAACATACAAACTCTCTCTCTCTCTCTCTCTCT
>NW_025367417.1:0-9791 GCF_016433145.1 Gracilinanus agilis | reverse complement strand
TATATATATATATATATATAGTAGTCAGGTGAGAAAATAACGAGTTGGCCTCCGAACCAGGAAAAGCCTCTGTTCAACTACCACCTCTGACACATAATGACTCTGTGGTCCTTGGCAAGTTTCCTAACCTCTCAGTGCTTGAAGTGGCTTCAGACTATAAGTCACATAGGGAAGGAGTCATCTTGCTTTGGCAGAGGTTTGGTGGTGTTGTTTAGTAAATTTTCAGTCATGTCCAGCTCTTTGTGACCCCATATTGTGATTTTCTTGCCAAACATACTAGAATGGTTTGCCATTTCCTTCTCTGACTCATTTTACAGATGAAGAAATTGAGGCAAATAGGGGTAAGTGACTTGCCCAGGGACATACAGCTTGCAAGTTTCAGATTTCTACTTAGATCCTCTTGATGCCAAGCTGTACACCCTATCCGCTGTGCTACCTACCTACCCTGCTTTTGGTAGAAAGTCATCACATATTGCTCTAGAGCTGATAACAGGTAGCCACAATTGCTTAGTCTGACGAGTCAGGTGAATAGCAATTGATAAAACTGTTTGTCACAACCAAGTTGATGGAGAGAGATATTTGTGCATTAGCTATACTTCAACCAGTCATGAAATTCATCAGAATTCTGTAAAGAAAATTCCTAATTCCAGTAAATATGATTGGGGGTTTTGTAGCAGCAACTTTAGATTTAAGATTAGTTCCTTTGCCTCTTAGAATATCATATTCCAAGTCCTCCACTTTTTAACATGGAAATCACTAAATTTTGTGTGATCCTCACTGTGACTCCATAGTATAGAAATATGATATGTTTCTTTCTGGCTGCTTGAAGTGTTGTCTCTTTGACATGAATACTCTGAGATTTGCCCATAATATTCCTGAGACTTTTCATTTGGGGGGGACCTCTTTTAGGAAGTGATCAGCAAATTCTTTCAATTCCTGTTTTATTCTTGTTCTAGTATACAAAGGCAGTTATCCTTGATAATTTCTTGAAATATAACATCTAGGTTCTCTCTTTTATCATGACTTCCAGGTAGATCTCCCATTCATCCTTTTTGCTGGGCCATTTGCCTTTTTGATGAGATATTTCATATTTTCTTCTATTTTTTCCATTTTTGAATGTCTTAATGAATCATTAGCTTCCAATTGCTCAATTCAAATTCTTAAGAAATTATTTTCTTAATTGAGCTTTTGTACCTCCTTTTCCATTTGACCTATTCTGCTTTTGAAGGTATTCTTTTCTTTATTGAATTGTTGTGCTTTTCTCCCCTTAGTATAATTCTGTTTTTAAAGGTGTTAGTTTTTATAGATTTTTTTCTGCTTCTTTTACTAAGCTATTAATCCTCTTTTAGTAATTTTCTCACATCATTCTCATTTCATTTCCCAAGTTTTCCTCTACCATTCTTATCTCTTTCCTGAATTCTTCCAGGAATTCTTTTTTTTAATTTATTTTTTTAAACCCTTACCTTCCATCTTGGAGTCAATACTGTTTATTGGCTCCAAGGCAGAAGAGTGGTAAGGGTTAGGCAATGGGAGTTAAGTGCCCAGGGTCACACAGCTGGGAAGTATCTGAGGCCAGATTTGAACCTAGGACCTCCTGTCTCTAGGCATGGCTCTCAATCCACATAGCTACCCAGCTGCCCCCTCTTCCAGGAATTCTTATTGGGTTTGGGTTCAATTAGAGTTTTTCTTTGATGTATTGTTCCTGGATGTTTTTACATTATTGTTTTCTTCTGAGAATATATCTCTGTCTTTCCTGCCAATATAGAAGCCTTTTATGGTCAAAATCTTTATTTTATTAGTTGTTGTTTGCTCACTTTTCCAGCTATTTCTTAGCTTTCAGAATTATGTTAAAGATGGGGTCTATTTACCTGGCTTTAGGGATGGATAAGCACTGTCTTAAACATTATACTTTTTCATGCTACTGTTTTTGCAGCTAGGTCTGGAGATTTGTAAATTTTTGGTGCTTCCAAGGTAGTATGATTCTAGAAGCGTATAGTCATTGCTCTCCTGATCTACAATGTGGCCTTTACCCACAAGAAGCCCTGATTTCCTTGCAGCTATAAGCATTAGTGCTCCTTTTTGCCTTGTAAATGTGATGATGGCCCCTGCAACTGACCCTAGCCCTCCTCTCTTTCCTGGAGCTACAACCCAGAATTGCATATGGACAATAGAAATTCCAGTCAGTGCCAACAATGACAATGACAATGACAACAGGGGCTACAATAGCAACAGCTTTGAGAGCTCTTAGCCCAGAGATGATAAAAGGGTCAGACATTATCAGGGATCCTGTCTGGTACATTGTCATTGTCATTGTCATTGTTGTGTCTGTGGGTTACAGTGAGGCCTCCAACCCAGTGTCATGGACTTTTCATGATGACCTCTTAATTTTCTTATACCAGAAAAAATATTTCACCTTCACACTCTGTCCCTTTAGAATTTGGTCTACGGTGTTAATATTAAAGTTATTTGGAGGGGTATGTTGAGAGTTCAGATGAGTTACCTCAAATATTCCATATTTGTTCTGCCCCTTACACATAAATATTTCTTTGTTAAAACTAATTGTCTAATATTAAAGAGATGCTAACGGGTGAAATGATAAACGAGGAGCATATGGAATAGGGATTATTTGTGAGGGATAATACAAGAACTCACAGCTCCTCAAAGCTACCTCTAGAATACCAAGAGGTTGAAGTAGCTAGCAATCCTCTGGAGATCTAACTTGTCTATATGATGGAGGTTGGGAGGGTGAACTCAGAACTTGAACTATACTTATCTATTTAACTTGAACTATACTTATATATTTAACCCTGAATTTGGAGTTATAAGACAGGGTTTCAAATCCTAACCCTGCCACTTTGATGTCACAACCGAATTTGGGGTTCATATTAGATGACTTCTCTACCCCTCCAACCCAGTACATTTTAACTTCTGTCTTAGAATAAATGCGAAGTATTGGTTCCAAGTCAGAAGAGCAGGAAGAGCTAGCCAATGGGGGTGAAGTGACTTGCTCAGGGTCACAGAGCCAGGAAGTGACTCAGTCCAGATTTGAACCCAGGATGTCCAGTCTCTGGGTCTGGCTCTCTATCCCCTGCCACTTAGCTGCCCCTACAGATGATTTCTTAAGTTCATCTACCTCCAAGATCCTACAGTCTAGTTGGGCAAAATTTATTATCAGACAAACAACATTATTGTTACTTTTGAAAAAGTGAATTTGCTAAGAAAAAACCCCCAACTTAATGATTCTTTATATTCACCAGTGTTTATAACAATATATTAGGATGTCTTCATAACTTTAAGAATACCAATGGGGAAGGCAAAGCCAGACAAATTGGATAATCAGTCCTTGAATAATAGAGAGTTCCTTGTATTCCAAATTGGTTGATGTGTAGGAGAGAAAAGGGCCCCATGGAGTAGGTATCTTGAATTTCTAAACAGTACTGCTGTTGTATATAAAACACTCTTTGAATGTTAAGAATTCTTCAAAATATGTAATCAACAATGCATTTATTCATGTGTAGATATAGTATATTTTATGAAACGTACAACAAGCACATGGGAAATATATGATCCTAGCCAACAAAATGGTGCCTATCTACTCACAAGGGGCTTAGCCACCTCTTCCTGTATGGGGAGCACAAATTTCTTTCATTATCTTGATTGATGGGTTCTAGAAAGAGGTTACAGGATTCTGCACGCTATGAGAATTGCCAAAAGTCTTTGTAGTTTGCTTGTATCATTTGTAAGTATTCTTAAGACTAGGGCAGGGTTATGTGGCATGGAAAGGAACAGATTAAGAATCAATTGATGTGCACTCATATCCCAGCTAGACCATTTAGGATGCAGCATGAGCTAATGACTTCAGTGCAGACGCAGTGAAGGGCTCAAGGTTCAAATTCCACCCCTGACATATTTTAGCTGTACAACCCTGGTTAAGTCACTCATCACAGCCTCAATTTCTACATCTGCAACATGGAAACGATAATAGTATCTACAGTATTATGGGGCTCAGATGAGATAACTCATGATGATTTTTCCAGACTAAGGGTAGCTAACTAGCATGGTGGATAGCATACTAAGCTTGGAATCAAGAAAACTCATCTTTATGAATTCAAATCTGGCCTCAGACACTTAGTAGTCGCGTGATCTTGGGCAAACCCTTCAACCCTGTTTCTGATAATTTCCTCATCAGTAAGAAGAACTAGAGAAGAAAATGGCATGTCATTCCAGTATCTTTGCCAAGAAAACCCCAAATGGAGTCATGAGGAGTCAGACATAATTGGTTTGCCTCAGTTTAGCTATCTGTTAAATGATCTGGAGAAGGAAATGGCAAACCACTCCAGTATCTTTGCCAAAATAACCCCAAAGGGGGTCATAAAGAGTTAGACACAGCTGGTTTGCCTCAGTTTCCTCATCTGTCAAATGATCTGGAGAAGGAAATGTCAAAACACTCCAGTATGTTGGCCAAGAAAACCCCAAATCGGGTCATGAAGAGTCAGACACAATTGATTTGCCTCAGTTTAGCCATCTGTTAAATGATCTGGAGAAGGAAATGGCAGACTACTCCAGTATCTTTGCCAAGATAACCCCAAAGGGTGTCATAAAAAAGTCATACACAGCTGGTTTGCCTCAGTTTCCTCATCTGTCAAATGATCTGGAGAAGGAAATGTCAAAACACTCCAGTATGTTGGCCAAGAAAACCCCAAATGGGGTCATGAAGAGTCAGACACAGCTGGTTTGCTTCAGTTTCCCCATCTGTTTAATGATCTGGAGAAGAAAATGGCAGACCACTCCGGTATCTTTGCCTAGAAAAAACCTTCAAATAGGCCATGGAGAGTCTGAAATGCCTGAATACCAACAAGACAGCAACACATATCAGCTGTTACTATTTTCCTATCATTATTAGGTTAGGCACTTCTCATATTGGGTCTTAGTTTCCTCCTCTATCAAACGAGAGGGACAAACTCAATGATCTCTAAGCTCTCTCTCATTTATTTTGTCATTTAGTCGTGGCAGTTGCGTCTGGCTCTTCATGACCTCATATGGGGAACAACTGAAAAGGGGAACTTAGAGATTGGTGAATGGGAGGAGGTCAGATGTGGAAATGGAATAGAGCTTTAGTTTTGAACAGGATAAAGTAAAAACTTACCTATTACTGTCTACTAGTCAGAGTGAACCATTGGCTACTGGTGGTAAGCAGATGGAGATGATGGCTCTCAAGCAGCATGATATGGAGATAATGAGGAAATCGCGCCCTTTATTTAGCTGTCCCCCATCTATTCTGTGTTTTACTATATAACAAAAAAAGCTCCTAAGAATTTTTTTTAACGTATTTGACTGTTTTCTGTCTTTGGCCTCCTTGGTGTATATGCCTGGGGGATTGATGGAGGGGCTGGTGGTGGTGGTGGCGGCTGATGGATACATGATCAGGATCAAAGAACAGCAACAATTTAGTGCCTTTTCCTCCCAAATACCATATTCTCTAGAAACATTTCAAAGCCCAGTTGGAAAAATAAGCTGTTCCATTTCATGGGCACCTCTCAAGGGAATGTTATAAGCTTGCGAAAACAATTTTTGTCCTTTACCGAAAGGACGGCTCCAGAGATAAAGCATTAGTGATACATTAATTAGTTTAATTATCTTGTGGATAAAGCTGCAAATGCCCCAAGATGATTCTGAGAGCATTCCCTTCTGGTCATGTGTCCTCAGGGCAGCCTTTATCAATTCTGTTTGGAAAGAAAAAAAATCATATATTCAGTAGATTCTTTGAAAATAAATGATTAAGGACTCCTCATGTCGAAGGTTGGCTTGGAATTAGAGATAATTTGAATTCATTAGTCCATTAATAAATAATCTTGAAAGGTCTCACAGAGCTGGGACCTCGGTTTTGATAATTACTACTGAAATTACTGAGTAAGAAAATACCCCGGAGATGATTTTTAATTTCATCTCTGCCATCTACTCCCCGAGTTCAGACATTGCCATTCTGTCCTCTCCGCCCTCTGACTTTCATTGCTGTGGAGCCTCAGTGTCCCCAGTTCCCACAAATAGAGATGTTAGATGGCGAATGACAAGGGGGAACTGAGCCTGGAAGGACTCTGAGGTTGGAAGTTAATGAATTAAGATTGGAATACACTGTGGAGACACACAAAGGCCTTGCACAGCTATACTGGGTCTCTCACTAAGCTGGCTTTTAAAAAATGGGCCTGCAGACAGTACCTCGGTTCCATAGGATAATTCAGACCAGCAGGCAGGTCTGGGCTTGTGAGTGTGAAAGGGAAACAGATTTCACACTCACAAACACACACACACACACACACACACACATACACACACACACACACACACACATACACACACACACACACACACGACCTTATAAGGAGAGTGTGCGTTTGGGAATTAGTACGTGTGTGTGATTAACTGATTTTAAAAAGCTAGCTACTAAAATACATGAGATTCCTAGTGGACAGAAGGTGTTGGAGGCGGTATGGTACCATGGGCAGTATTGTAGGCTGGAAGACCTGACATCGAATCCTGCAGAGCCATTTAGCCTCTCTTTGTGCCTCAGTTTACTTATGTATGGAATTAAAGGTCTGGACTAAATAACTCTGGAAGTCTCTTACCATACTAGTTTGATGACCTCAAGTTTACTTTTTTTGGTTTGTTTCAGTCATTTCTGACTCTTGTGACCCCATTTTGTGTTTTCTTGGCAAAGATACTGGAGTGGCTTACCATTTCCTTCTCCAGGTCATTTTAAAGATAAGGAAACTGAGGCACAGTGTTAAGTGACTTTTCTAGGGCCACACAGCTAGAAAGGGCCTGAGTCCAGATTTGAATTCGTGAAGATGATTCTAGGCTCAACACTAAGCAGTGCACTAATTAGTCCCATTAAATGCAAAGTACCTACAAAAGAAACATGATTTCAGAGTTGGGGAAAGTACTAATGACTGGAGGTGACTAACACCTGAGCTAAGTTGTCAGATGGAGCAGTCCTATATAGCCTCCTTACAAGCCCATGAAGGATGAGCTATTCAGTCATTTTAATTTTCCTTGGGTTTTGCTTTTAAAAAAGGAAGAAAAGTTGTGTCACCCTGGGCAAGTCACTTGACTCCCATTCCTAGCCCTTACCACTCTTCTGCCTTGGAGCCAATACATAGAAAAAAATAAATATAAATAATAAATATATAAATATAAATAAATAATAATTATGTGATATATAAATATAAAAGGAAGGAGAAGAGCTGGTGAAAGAATCAGAACCGAAAGATTCAAAGTGAACAAAAGCCAAGAATCTCAGACCCAAGTCAGGGGGAAAAGTGAGATGGGGATGGGATATGGTGGGAGAAGTCTGCATATCCTGGGAAAAATGTGGCCCAGAAGTGAGATTTTCATATATCAATATCATATATTAGAGAAGTAGATTTGGAGAGGAAGACCTGTGATTTCATTTGTGGGGTGAGTTCCTAGTGAGGAATTTCCCTTTATCAGTTCAAGTCACTATCTTCTCTGTAATTTGGAATATTAAAAGGGTGCTTAGATCACTGAATGGTGAGTTGTCTTAGGCAAGAACATACATCAGCATGTATAAGAGGCAAGAACTGAACCCATGTCTTCCTGACTTAACTAAACAGATTAGTTAACTTCTCAGGGCTTTAAGCAAGACGATAAAACAAATATCCTATTCATTGCTAGAGGGAGATTCCCCTTCTAGAAGTTCCCTTGTCAATGAAATCATAAGTCTAGTCCCTAGCCATAACTCTATTATACATGTCCATATATTTGTAATCTTGGCAGCATGGATTTTTATCCACTTTGTTTTTGTAGTATGGATGGTTAAACTGATACTCTGACTCTTTAAAGTTAATTATAGAATTTACTTTGTAATGTTTTAATAGCTTGAATTTGATACAGTATCATCCTCTTCATCACTACCATTATCCTCATTTGTTACATTTATTGATTCTTCATCTGCTAATAGAAATACCTGGAGAACTCAATTTTGATAGCTTATCTGTCTCCTGTCTAAACCTCTAAGGGCATCCTTTGTGGTCCTCTAATGAATTCACTTTAATTAAAACTAAATAAATATATGTTAGGAAGAAAAAGAGGCTTTGTTACAAAATCAGACAGACAATCCAAGGAGATCATAACTCATCACCTCAGACAGTGATTAACACTCTTTCCCTATTATGCTGAAATGACAAGCAAGCAAGCTTTAGAATTCCTTGGAAGGCAGGAATAATTGAACCAACTCCCCTGGGAAGATCAAGCATCAAATGACCAGATGGGGCCCACATCTGCTCTGATTTGCCTTCTTGTCCTTGTTCTGAAAGTGGGTCAATTGAATTTCCCCCAATATCCCTCCGGTTTCCAATGCACGGGGAGTATGTCCTTGTGTGCACACCTTCATTTTTGTGCCCCCACACATCATTGTGATGGGGGAGATGTTGACTGTTAATATCAGGTGAGGTAAATGTCACCCTTTGTTAATTTTCGCTAGCCTTCTTTGGGGAGGTGCACACTTGCACAGGGGCTTATTGATTTACATTCCAGGCAAGCCGACTCTGTCTGATGTTTTTCCTGCATTCCCCCAGCCCTCAGTAAAACATATATGCATTTAAAAATAAACACAGGTGTTGCAAAGGATGTTCTAAAACATTCTCTCGTACATGACAGCTGTGGTCCCGACAGAAATTGCCACTGTTTTCTTCCTGGTAATTGCTGAAGTTTCCTTCCTGCCTCCAAAGTATTAACATTCGAGTGTATTATTACAGAAACTTAGGATGGAAGTAACATATTACGTGGCCCTCCTAAAGTATTACCAAGAGCTTACAGAATTGTAATATTATTCTTGAAAGTGCCAGGGAATAAAAACAGATGATCTCTCTCATCAGAATGTAACTCATTGTTGAGCTGAGCATTTGTGTGAATAATATGTTATTCAGAGGCTCTCACATACTCATTCTAAGCAGGCTGCTTTGGTTGTCATGATGTAAAATTGAATCCTTTAGTCAAATTATAGCATTGAGCAGCCCCCAAATAGCCAGACTCTATTATGGTGGGGGGGGGAGGGGATACAAATGCTTGACTTAGTTTGTCTGTTTAAAGAATAACGCATAAAGAAATATACTCATTTATGTGTGTTTAAGGACATGGATATGTGTATGTATGTATATAGGAACATGATATACACATGTGAATGTATATATACATCTGTGTAATGTATTTCTGTTTCAAAATGGCACAAGCAACAGTTAAATGTCCATCACTAGACTAGCTAAATTTTAAGAAGATGGACTATATGAGGAGGGAGTGGATTCTCCATTGCTTGGGACAATTTCTAGGTGGAGAAATAAATTTCTTTAGACTTGAAATCAGAATTCCAGAGATGAAAAATAGCCAGTAGTTCTTTCTTCCTTCCTCTTTCCCTTCCTTCTTCTCTCCTTTCCTTCCTTCCTCTTTTTCTTCCTTCCTTCCTTCCTTCCTTCCTTCCTTCCTTCCTTCCTTCCTTCCTTCCTTCCTTCCTTCCTTCCTTTCCCTTTCCTTTCTCCAATTCTCTCCTTTCCCTCTTTATTTCTTTAAAAATATTTTTATTTATTTCATTAAATATTTCCCAATTGTATTTGAGATAAAAAAAATTTCTTTTAAAAAATGAATTCCAAATCCTTTTCTTCCTTCTTGCCCTACTCCCAGCTCTTGAGAAGGCAAACAATATCATATGGATTATTTATGTGAAATCATGCAAAACATATTTCCATATTAGGCATTTTGCAAAAGAAAACAGGAAAAAA
>NW_025367416.1:0-2529 GCF_016433145.1 Gracilinanus agilis | reverse complement strand
ATTTATAATATATAATAAATAATAAGCAATATTTCCACCATGACCGTCCCATAGCTGTGAAAGTGAGCCCTTGGTAAATTAAAAAGTATTACATGAATATGAAGTATTCAAATTAACTTTTCCATGTTCCTTTTCAATTACAAGTAATCTTTAAAGGAAAGAGGGAATAGTGTTTCGATATGAAAGCCAAGTGCAATCTAGAAACCCAGAAAATACCCTTTTAAACAGAAACCAAGAATTCATTATAAAGCATTTCATTTGAAATCTCAAGACTTTGCCCCAGTGAACAAGCTTTTTATTGTGTCCATTTGTATTTAAATTAATGTGTTATTCACTTTATTATATATATATATATATATATATATATTTATATGTATGAGAGAGAGAGAGAGACAAAGAGAAAAAAGAGAAAGAGACAGACAGAGAGAGACAGAGAGAGAGGCTCTCTGTTTCTTTTATTGGATGCTCTCTTCCATTATGGACCCTCAGTTTTGATTTTACTAGGAAGGGGGTCATTATTCTAATAACCCCAATGACCCTATCATAATGAGTGCATTTGATGGTTAAAATGCTCTAACTCTCCTTTTTTCTGAATTCCTCCAGGGATCAGCAACCTGGTCAGTGTTATATTTTCACACATGGTATAACAATCTGATCTATTCTTCAACCTTCTTTGGTCCAAAATAATCATGCAAACTCTGAAATATCAACTTCAGCCTATGTGCTGGAATAGCACCAAGCCATTAGTCACTAACAAAGCCATGATCTGCAGCTGCATGCAACGATATTCCTGTAATTAAGCCCTTACCCTGAGCTATATGGTTAAAGCATTTTGAGAGCATCATAACACTTCTCAGGGTGGAATTCTTCCTGAAAGGCATTTGAAATATATTATGCCAGGTTGAATTAGAATTTTATTTTCTCATATTGATTCATGAGACTTAAATATGCAACTTTTCTTATAAAGACAACCTCCTTGAATATATTACTTAATGCTGGGGCTAGGCTGGAGAGCCAATTCTCTCTCCCTGAGAGAATTGGAAGAAAAGCAGATTAATTAGATCTCTCTGGGGGAGGAACCATCACCACCACAAACAAAACTGCTGCACTAATGGAAAGTCCGAGAACCAATTTAGCTGCATAAGGACATGTTTTAAGAGTCATCACACGCTTTTGTAAATGGTAGGAATATTATTTACAAAGACAGTCTCAAAGAAAACTAAAGACACAGTTTTCACCAAACCTGTTTTCCAGTTCTGTAGCTAACTAGCTGTGTGACCTTGAACCTGGCATTCAGTTTCTATTGGCTTCAGTTTGTTCATCTGAAAAATGGAGTTGAACTAGTGCCTTCCAAAATATTCTGCTTCCAATCTTAGGATTTTATGAGGAGGATAATAATAATAGAATGATTAGGAACTGGAATCTAAGATTTCATTAGTAGAAAGAATTCCTAAGGTAACTCACTCTGCCAATACAGGTTATCACCTTCTTCATAGCATGATGGTTTTAGAGCAAAGATTCTTGACTATTTCCATTTGTTGTTATACTTTGGCAATTTGATGAAGCCTAGGGACTCTCTTTTCAATAATATTTTGGAACGTATAATACTAAATTCATGAAATTAAAAAGAAAAATATATAAACTCTACATATAATATAAACCATATTGAAATATAGTTATATGTCATCTTTGCAGGACTGTCTACCTATCTATCGATCAATTTAGCATCTATGTATATATCTATGATTCTATTTATCTATCTATCCATCTATCCATCCATCCATCCATCTGTAATCTATCTATCTATCTATCTATCTATCTATCTATCTATCTATATCTGAACCTATACCTGTATTTCTCTAACTTTTTCTATATATCTATATCTACTTATAGCTTTAAAAAGTTCATAGATCCCAAGTTGAGAACTTCTTTCTCATTTCAAGAACTACTAATCATTGCAAGAAGTAAAGTAATTTATCCAAGGTCATAAATCTAGTTATTGTCCAAGTACAGATTTCAGCAGGGGTCTTTTGGACTCTTAAGTTCAACACCTATCCATTACTCAGTCTCTCCATCTAATTCCCTACCAGTGACCAAACAGCTAATTAGGAGACAAAGAAGGTAAGCTTTCTTCCTTTTTCATTTTTTCAAGTTAGTTTTTCCTAACCATGGACAGAAATGGCTCTTCTACCTTTCAACTTTCATACTTGAACAATATCCATGTCAATAATATAATTTTTTATTTGTATCAAAGAGTCACCATGGTTTTGTGAAGAGTTCATCTGAGAACCAGGAAGATTTAGGTTCATTTTCTTTCTTTGACACATTCAGGCTATTTGGCTCTGGGAAAATCACTTTACCTCTCTATGTCCTTTGTAATTCTCTAAAACTAAAATTTTGAAGGGGGTGCTTACCTGAGTAATAATAATAATAATAATAATAATAATAATAGTGAATTTTCTCACCTGAGTATTTTTGAAATACAAATATATAAAATTATATATATATATATATGTATGTATATAATTT
>NW_025367415.1:0-1068 GCF_016433145.1 Gracilinanus agilis | reverse complement strand
GTATCACCTCACACCTAGCAGATTGGCTAAAATGAAAAAAGGGGAGAGTAATGAATGCTGGAGGGGATGTGGCAAAATTGGGACATTAATTCATTGTTGGTGGAGCTGTGAACTGATCCAGCCATTCTGACTGGCAATTTGGAACTATGCTCAAAGGGCTATAAAAGAATGCCTGCCCTTTGATCCAACCATACCATTTTGGGGTTTGTATCCCCAAAGAGATCATAGATAAACAGAGTTGTATGAAAATATTTATAGCTGCGCTTTTTGTGTTGGCAAAAAACTGGAAAATAAGGGTATATCCTTCAATTGGGGAATGGTTGAACAAATTGTGGTATATGCTGGTGATGGAATACTATTGTGCTAAAAGGAATAATAAACTGGAGGAATTCCATGTGAACTGGAAAGAACTCCAGGAATTGATGCAGAGCAAAAGGAGCAGAGCCAGACATATACCATGTACTATGGTAAAATAGAATGTAATGGACTTCTGTACCAGCAGCAATGCAATGACACAGGACAGCTCCGAGGGATGTATGGAAAGGAACACTACCCACATTCAGAGGAAGGACTACAGGAGAGGAAACATATAAGAAGAACAACTGCTTTAATGCATGGGTTGAGGTGGACATGATTGAGGATGTAGACTTGAAACTACCACACCAATGCAACTATCAACAATTTGGAAATAGGTCTTGATCAATGACACATGTTAAAACCAGTGGAAATGCGCATCGGCTATGGGGTGGGCGAGGTGGGGGAGGGGTGAAGGGGAAAGTAAGAGCATGAATCATGTAACCATGTTAAAAATGAATATTAATAAATGGTTAAAAAAAAAGCTACAGGTAGGTCAAGTAGAATGAGGAATAAGAAAAGGACACAACTTAAAGAAAACTGTTTCCCTTCAGTGGTACCTGCTCCTTTGCCATATGCTAAAAAAGGTGTACAGAAGATAAAAGTGAAAAGTATATTGGAGATGAAGAAATAGAGGCAGTCCACATAAATGACACTTTCTAGGAATTAATCTGAGAAAGGGGAAAAGATATAAACACTACCTTGAGAAAATGG
>NW_025367414.1:0-3953 GCF_016433145.1 Gracilinanus agilis | reverse complement strand
ATTATTCTAGTAGTTTAAATTATAGCGGTGTATTATCATTTAATCAATTGTTATTTGTTAATAATAAATGCTTATTTGTTATTAATAATAATATTATTATAGTAGTGTATTCTTCTTTATTATTATTTGATTAATTGTTATCTGTTAATAATTAATTATGCATCATTATTAATGACATTTATTATTATCCCAGTTTAAATTATAGAAGTGTATTAATTATTAATATTTGGGTAAGTATCTCTTAATTAGTTATGCATCATTATTATTATAGTATTATTATAGCATCATTTATTATTATAGTAGTTTAAATTATGGCCGTGTATTAATTATTATTATTTGATTAATTATCTATGAATAATTAATTATGCATCATTATCAATGTTTTTATTATTATAGTAGTTTAAATTATAGTCATGTATGAATTAGTATTATTTGATTAATTATCTATTAATAATTATTATGCATCATTATTAATGACATTTATTATTATCATAGTTTAAATTATAGAAGTGTATTAATTATTATTATTTGAGTAATTATCTCTTAATTAATTATGCATCGTTATTAATGTTATTTATTATTATAGTAGTTTAAAT
This sequence comes from Gracilinanus agilis, assembly GCF_016433145.1. Taxonomy (NCBI): domain Eukaryota; kingdom Metazoa; phylum Chordata; class Mammalia; order Didelphimorphia; family Didelphidae; genus Gracilinanus; species Gracilinanus agilis. The sequence goes on along the minus strand of NW_025367414.1, from coordinate 3,357 downwards.
TATGGCTGTGTATTAATTATTATTATTTGATTAATTATATATGAATAATTAATTATTCATCATTATTAGTGTTTTTATTATTAAAGTAGTTTAAATTATAGATGTGTATTAATTATTGTTATTTGATTAATTATATATGAATAATTAATTATGCATCATTATTAATGTTTTTATTATTAAAGTAGTTTAAATTATAGATGTGTATTAATTATTATTATTTGGTTAATTATCTATGAATAATAAATTATGAATCATTATTAATGACATTTATTATTATCATCGTTTAAATTATAGAAGCATATTAATTATAATTATTTGAGTAATTATCTCTTAATTAATTATGCATCGTTATTAATGTTATTTATTATTATAGTAGTTTAAATTATGGTCATGTATTAATTATCAGTATTTGATTAATTATCTATGAATAATTAATTATGTATCATTATCAGTTATTTATTATCGTTGTATATTAATTATCATTTTATTAATTATCTATGAGTAATTAATTATGCATCATTATCAATGCTATTTATTATAGTAGTTTAAATTATAGTTGTGTGTTAATTATTATTATTTGATTAAGTATCTATGAATAATTAATTATGCATCATTATTACTGTTTTTATTATTAAAGTAGTTTAAATTATAGATGTGTATTAATTATTATTATTTGATTAACTATCTATGAATAATTAATTATGCATCATTATTAATGACATTTATTGTTATCGTAGTTTAAATTATAGAAGCATATTAATTATAATTATTTGAGTAATTATCTCTTAATTAAGTATGCATTGTTATTAATGTTATTTATTATTATAGTAGTTTAAATTATGGTCATGTATTAATTATCAATATTTGATTAATTATCTATGAATAATTAATTATGCATCATTATCAGTTATTTATTATAGTTGTGTATTAATTATTATTTGATTAATTATCTATGAGTAATTAATTATGCATCATTACCAATGCTATTTATTATAGTAGTTTAAATTATAGTTGTGTGTTAATTATTATTATTTGATTAATTATCTATGAATAATTAATTATGCATCATTATTAATGACATTTATTGTTATTGTAGTTTAAATTATAGAAGTGTATTAATTATTATTATTTGAGTAATTATCTCTTAATTAATTATGCATCATTATTAATGTCATTTGTTATTATAGTAGTTTAAATTATGGTCATGTATTAATTATTATTATTTGATTAATTACCTATGAATAATTAATTATGCATTATTATTAATGGCATTTATTATCATAGTTTAAATTATAAAAGTGTATTTAGTATTATTTGGGTAATTATCTCTCAATTAATTATGCATTGTTATTAATGTTATTTATTATTATAGTAGTTTAAATTATAGTCATGCATTAATTGTCATTATTTGATTAATTACCTATGAATAATTAATTATGTATCATTAATGACATTTATTATTATCATAGTTTAAATTCTAGAAGTGTATTAATTATTATTATTTGGGTAATTATCTCTTAATTAATGATGCATCATTATTAATGTTATTTATTATTATAGTAGTTTAAATTATGCTGTGTATTAATTATTATTTGATTAATTATCTATTAATAATTAATTATGCATCATTATTAATGGCATTTATTATTATCATAGTTTAAATTCTAGAAGTGTATTAATAATTATTATTTGAGTAATTATCTCGTAATTAATTATGCATCATTATCAATGTTTTTATTATTATAGTAGTTTAAATTATGGTCATGTATTAATTATTATTATTATTTGATTAATTACCTATGAATAATTAATTATGCATACATTATTAATGACATTTGTTATCATATTTTAAATTATAGAAGTGTATTAATTATTATTAGAGTAATTATCTCCTAATTAATTATGCATCATTATTAATGTTATTTATTATTATAGTAGTTTAAATTTTAGTCTTGTGTTAATTATTATTTGATTAATTGTCTATTAATAATTAATTATGCATCATTATTAATGTTATTTATTATGGTAGTTTAAATTATAGTAGTGTATTGATTATTATCCTTTGATTATCTCTTAATTAATTATGCCTCATTAATGTTATTTATTATTATAGTAGTGTGTTATTATTATTTGATTAGTTGTTGTTTATTAATAATTCATAATTTTTATCATGCTAGCAGTCCAAATTAGAATAGTCAAGCTAAATGAATAGTGTTCTGTTCCACTATGTTAAAGGGTGAGGATCACTTCTTTAACCACCTCCCCAAGCGAACCGTTTGGGTTGCCTTCAGCAGTCACAGGAAAGGCCGCACTGAAAATATTTCGGAGCAGAGCATTAACGGATTTCTTGGTCGGGCATTTTCTTTTCTTTCCTAATTTAAGATTTAGTTCTTTAGATCTGTGTTCAATGTGCCCTTTGTCGTTGATCATTTACTAGCCATTTACTCTGGTAAATAGACCACGTTTCATTTCAGCTTTTATTTTTCCCACTTGCATATAAAAACGCATTTGAATGTTTCAGAGCTCCCGATTCGTTCTCTCGTTCCCTCCTAGGGCGCTATATCCATCCCGAGAGGGACCTCTAACAATCCGCTTTTGGCGTGGGATTCTCCGTGTGAGAAGACGGGTGGAGGGAACCAGATTCGAAGGACCCGGAGGCGTTTTTGCTGCAACAGACCCGGTAGAACCACCAGAGTGAAAAGAGAAACGGAACCAGGCTAACAGGGTGAGCAGGTGTGTGTGCAGGGCTTATCGCTCCCCCTGAGAAAGCCCCTCTCGTTCATGAACTGGGTAAGGCCGTAGGGACAGAGCCAAGAGTTTCTAGAGCGCGTGGGATTTGGAGCCGGAGCCTGAGTTCAAATTCCGATCTGTGTGAATTTCGACAACTTAGCTGGCATCAGCAGCAAAAACTGGGAGGGTTAAACCAGACAGCTGCTGAGGCCCCTGGCTTGTCACACCCCCTGATTCTACGGGCTTGTGTTTGATGGCAGAGCTGGGAGGGCCCTCAGCGGCCGCACGATGTCGCCTGTCCCTGAGTGGGAAGGTGGACCTGAAAAGGGGTCTCCGGCCCCTCTGGGAGACGCTCTGGCTCACAGTTCCTTGTTCAGCGCGGCTCCCTGCTCCGTCGGAAAGGAAACGTAGACACCCCCCCCCCCGGATCTCCAGGGGGGACCCCAAACGCTGCTTGTTTTTTCCCGTCGGTAGGAGGGATGTGAGAGGAACAGGGGGCAGTCCCCTGCCTCCCGCCAGGATCCCGCCACTATGGGAGGGGGCTGGAGGTCGGGGGCTGCCGCACGCAGGACTGGATGCAGAGAAGGTGAAAGAAACTCAAGGTCTAAGGAGTAGGGAAATGAAGGC
>NW_025367413.1:0-8086 GCF_016433145.1 Gracilinanus agilis | reverse complement strand
ACAGAGAGAGAGAGACAGAGAGAGACAGAGGCAGAGAGACAGAGAGAAAGAGAGAGACAGAGAGAGAGACAGAGAGACAGAGAGAAAGAGAGAGAGAGACAGAGAGAGAGAGACAGAGAGAGAGAGAGAGAGAGAGAGAGAGAGACAGAGAGACAGAGAGAGGGAGAGAGATTGGTTATTTGGTCCAATTTTCCACTTTCCAATTGGTTGTATTCATTTCTAGATGTGACCCTGAGGAAGTCAATTACTTCTCAGTGCCTCCAGGCAACTCCCTAAGACAGCACATTGGAATGAATACAAATCTGCTTTAGTTTATGGAGTTTTCTATCTCAATGAAATCCTAAGTCCAAGATGAAAAATAAGTCCATTCTAATACATTTGACAAAGTCCACTATATGTTTTAGATATGAGACTTCTATTTGAGAAACTATCTATAAAAATTTTCCCCAACTTCCTTTTTTTCTAATTTTGTCTATATTAGTTTTATTTGTAGTAAAAAACTATTTCAATTGAATGTATTCTTATACATTTTACATCTCCCAATGTTCATCTCTTGTTTATTCATAAATTCTCTTCCTATCCATAAATCTTATAGATTGTATATTCCATGTTCTTCTGATTTGCTTAGGTATCTCTCTCTATGCATGTCATGTATCCATTTTTGGTTTTATCTTGGTAAATGGTGTAAAATACTGATTTACATTCAGTCTCTGCCAGACAGTTTTCTAGTTTTCCCAACAATTTTTACCAAATAGTGAATCATATTCCAAAAATGTGGATCTTTACTTTTGTCAAACACAAGGTTAATATAAACTTTTACAGCTATTTGTTGTGTGTCTATTCTGTTCCACTGATCGACTTTTCTTTTTCTTAGCCAGTATTAGATAATTGCTGCTTTATAATGTAATTCAAAATATGGTACTACTAGGACTCCTTCCTTCACATTTTTTTCATTAATTTCTTTGATATTCTTGACTTTTTATCCACCTCCAAAGAAAGAACTGATAAATAAAAATAAGTAAGAAATAATTTTATATATGCATATATCTTTTTGTCAAATGATGCCTTCTCTAAGGGCTGAGGATGTTAATGGAACATTTTAATGTAACAAACAAACAAATGCATTTAATTTTTTAAAAATCTGTTTATGTCACCGAGTGATTCTTTTTTTAAAATGACCATGGAAGATAGTGGCTTAGAAGCAGCAAGGCTCCAGATCTCTGTAAACCCTTCAATACCAATCAAGGACAAAGGGCTTTGAAGGAACAGAAAACCAAATCTGACAACAGAACAGAGCTGGGGAATCTGCCTGCTGACCCAACTTAAAAAGTATGTGAAAAGAAAAGCCTGAATTCTTGAACTGTTGGGTTCAAGGGGAAGGAAAAAGGAAGATTCAAGGACCCCTCTCCCACCTAATGTAAAGAGTCTCCAGCAGATCCTGGAATCTCTGGGCAGGCAAGGACACTAGTCCAGAGGGAGTGCCTTGCTGGCACAACTGTGCTAGACTCAAGGCTTTAATCACAGATGGGAGTGAGGCAGCTGGAAGAGAAGCACAGAAAGGGTGGCCATACACTCTATCTTGTGCTGCCCACCCCTTCTCAAGGTTTTGGCCTCAGGGCATATTGAGCTCTGCAGATCAATTCCACCCAGCTTAATCTTATCAATATGGCAGTTAAGAAGTCTTCAGAGAGCAGGTAAGCTCCAGCACCCCTCCCCCATAGACTAGTGAAAATAGCCAAAATCACATCTTTAGCTTTTACTACCAGCTGGGGAAGATCTGGTCTCAGGAACCACTAATCTAGTGATTCCACAGGGCAGAGAAGAAGCCCTTCCAGGGCTGAAGAGCCCAAAGCCAAAGATCCAGTAAATGAACAAAGGAGCAAGATTACAGCCAATTACAGGTGGGAAAGAAGAAAAAAATATGAGTAAACAACAGAAAAAGAAAAAAATAAATTACAATAGACAGCTTCTATTCAGGAAATGAGCAAAAAACAAATGGATCAGAGGAGGACCAAGGAACACCAAGAAAAAACACAGAAACTCCAGTGAAATGGATACAAGCTTTGGAAGAACTCAAAATTAAATTAACTCAAGAACTCAAAAAATAAGCAAGAGAGGCTGCAGACAAATGGGAAAAGAAAATACATGAACTCAAGCAAGAAAACAGTTTCTTGAAAGCCAAAATTGACCAGCTTGAAAACTAGGCAAAGAAAATGAAAGATGACCTACAAGGAAAATTAGACCAGAAGGAGAAGGATGGCCAAAAACCCAGGGATGAAATTCAGTCTTTAAAAATTAGAATACAACAGCTAGAAGCAAATTACTTCATAAGGCAGCAAGAATTTATAAAACAAAATCAAAAGAATGAAAAAATTGAGGAAAATATGAAACACCTCATTAACAAAACCTCTGGAAAACAGATCAAGGAGAGACAATTTAAGAATTACTGGAAGATCATGACAGAAGGAAAAGTCTGGACATTATTCTATAGGAAATTATCCAAGAAAACTGCCCTAATATTTTCTAACAAGAGAGAAAGTGGAGATTTAAAGAATACACAGATCACTTCCTACATTTAATCCTCAACTGACAACACCCAAGAATGCTATAGCTAAATTCAAGAACTTCCAGACCAAGGAAAAAATACTACAAGCTGCTAAGAAGAAGTCATTCAGATACCATGGAACCACAGTTAGGATAACACAGGATCTGGCTGCATCTACACTGAAGGACCAGAAGGCACAGAATATGATATATGATATTCTGGAAAGCAAGGGATTCTGCAACCAAGAATCAACTACCCAGCAAAACTGACTATATTCTTGCAGGGGAACGTATGGTTATTTAATAAAATAGATGACTTCCAGGCATTCATAAATAAAAGGCCAGACTTAAGCAGAAAATTTAATGTCCAAAAACAGAACTCAAGAGAATCACCAAAAGGTAATTAAGAAAGTTAGGGGAAAAAAAATCAAAACATTTTTTAAGGGACCCAATAAGTTCAAATGATGTGTATTCCCATAAGAAAAGATGATATTGGTAACTCTTAAAAATTGTTATCATCATCAGGATAACTAGAAGTATACTTAGAGAGAACAGTGACAAACTGTATAGGATGAAATGTCAAGATATATACATGTATGTATAAATATATATAAAACTAGTGGTAAAGGAAAAAAGGATAATATTAAGAGACAAAATGGAGTTAACTTATATTTCATAAAGAAGTGCATAGTGAGAGCTGGGGAGAAAATCAATACATTGGAAGGGTAAAGAGGTTGGAAACAGGAAATACTTAAGTAGTACATGCATTGAAATTGACTCAAAGAGGGAAGAACAATCAGACCCTATTGGGGCAGAGAACTGATTTGTGCCATATAGAGAACTAGAAGGGTAACAAATGGACTGGTAGTGAGGGAAGCAATACTAGGGAGGAAGAGTGTGGGGGGTAACTCAAAAATACCCTAAAGAAAAATTAGGGGAATAAGAAGGGAGGGGGAGAAAGGGAAGTAAACTAAGGGTGGGGATTAGGGGGACTGATTAAAAACAAAAAAATTGGTTTAGAAGGAAATAGTGAAAGAAGAAAGGGCAGGACAAAGAAAGGAAATCAAAATGTCAGAGAATACACAGCTGGTAATAATAACTCTGAATATGAATGGGATGTACTCACCAATAAAATGGAAGCAAATAGCAGAATGGATTAGAAACCAAAATCCTACCATATGTTGTCTATAAGAAACACACATGAGGCAGGTAGACACACGCAGAGTAAAGGCATCAAATGAGAAAAAAAGGCAGGAGTCACAATCATGATATTGGACAAAGCCAAAGTAAAAATAGATCTAATTAAAAGAGATATGGAAGGTAATTACATCCTGATAAAAGGCAGTATAGACAATGAGGAAATATCAGTACTCAACATGTATGCACCAAATGTTATGGCACCAAATTTCTAGAGGAGAAATTGGAGGAGCTCAAGGAGAAAATAGATAATAAAACTATACTAGTGGGAGACCTGAATCTTCCTCTATCAGATCTAGATAAATCAAACCAAAAAATAAATAAGAAAGAGGTAAGAGAAGTGAAGGAAATCTTTTTAAAAATGGAGTTAATAGATATGTGGAGAAAAATAAATAGTGACAAAAAGGAATACACCTTTTCAGCAACACATGGTACATTCACAAAGATTAACCATGTACTAGGACATAAAAACATAGCAAACAAATGCAAAAAAAGCAGAAATAATCAATGCAACCTTTTCAGATCATAATAATAGTTATTAGCAAGGGTACTTGGAGAGGCAAACAAAAAAATTAATTGGAAATTAAATAACATGATTCCCCAAAATCACTTAAAGAACAAATCATAGAAACAATTAATAATTTCATTGAAGAGAATGACAATGATGACCCTTCTTACCAAAATCTATGGGATGCAGCCAAGGCAGTACTTAGGGGGAAATTTATATCTTTGAGTGCACATATTAACAAATTAGGGAGGGCAGAGGTCAATGAATTGGGCATGCAAACTAAAAAACTAGAAAGTAAAAAACTAGAAAGTGAATAAATTAAAAATCCCCAGATGAAAACTAAATTAGAAATCCTAAAAATTAAAGGAGAAATTAATAAAATTGAAAGTAAAAGAACTATTGAATTAATAAATAAGACTAGAAGCTGGTACTTTGAAAAAACAAATAAAATAGACAAAGTATTGGTCAATCTAATAATAAAAAAGGAAAGAAAAAAAACAAATTAACATTATCAAAGATGGAAAGGGAGGACTCACCTCTAATGAAAAGGAAATTAAGGCAATCATTAAAAACTATTTTGCCCAATTATATGAGAATAAACACAGCAATCTAGGAGATATGGGTGAGTATCTACAAAAATCTAAATTGCCTAGATTAACAGAAGAAGAAATAGAATATTTAAATAATCTCATTTCAGAAAAAGAAATTGAACAAGCCATCAAAGCACTCCCTAAGAACAAATCCCCAGGACCAGATGGATTCACAAGTGAATTGTATAAAATATTCAAGAAACAACTAATCCCAATACTTTATAAACTATTTGACATAATAAACAAAGAAGGAGTGCTGCCAAATTCCTTTTATGACATTAATATGGTACTGATTGATTCCAAAACCAGGCAAACCAAAAACAGAGAACGAAAACTACAGACCAATCTCCTTAATGAACATAGATGCAAAAATCTTAAACAGAATACTAGCTAAGAGACTCAAGCAAGTAATTACGAGGGTTATTCATTGTGTTCAGGTGGGATTTATGCCAGGAATGCAAGGATGGTTCAATATTAGGAAAACCATCCACATAATTGACCATATCCACAAGCAAACCAACAAAAATCACATGATTATCTCTATAGATGCAGAAAAAGCCTTCGACAAAATACAACACCTATTCCTATTGAAAACACTGGAATATATAGGAATAGAAGGGCCTTTGCTAAAAATAATACACAGCATATATCTAAAATCATCAGCAAGTATAATCTGCAATGGGGATAAATGAGAAGCCTTCCCAATAAGATCAAGAGTGAAACAAGGATGCCCATTATCAGCTCTATTATTTAACATTGTACTAGAAACATTAGCAATAGCAATTAGAGAAGAAAAAGAAATTGAAGGTATTAAAATAGGCAACAAGGAGACTCTTTGCAGATGATATGATGGTCTACTTAAAGAATCCCAGAGAATTAAATAAAAGGTTAGTGGAAATAATCAACAATTTTAGCAAAGTTGCAGGATACAAAATAAATGAACATAAATCATCAGCATTTCTATATATTTCCAACACATCCCAGCAGCAAGAGGTAGAAAGAGAAATGCCATTTAAAATCACCCTAGACAAAATAAAATACTTGGGACTCTATATGCGAAGACATACACAGGAATTATATGAACACAACTACGAAACACTTTCCATACAATTAAAACTAGGTCTAAACAATTAGATCTAGTTTTGGGAAAATATTGATTGCTCATGGGTAGGATGAGCTAACATAATAAAAATGATTAATCTATTTATTTAGTGCCATACCTATCAAACTACCAAAAAACTTTTTTACTGAATTAGAAAAAACTATAAAAAAGTTCATTTGGAAGAATAAACAATCAATAATATCAAGGGAAATAATGAAGAAAGTGTGAAGGAAGGTGGCCTAGCAGTACCAGATCTTAAACTGTAAACAATATGGTATTGGCTAAGAGACAGAAAGCAGGATCAATGGAATAGACTTGGGGTACGTGACCTCAGCAAAACAGTCTATGATAAACACAAAGAGCCCAGCTTTGGGGACAAAAATCCACTATTTGACAAAAACTGGTGGGAAAATTGGAAAACAATATGGGAGAAATTAGGTTTAGATGAACATCTCACATCCTACACCAAGATAAACTCAGAATGGGTAAATGACTTGAATATAAAGAAAGAAACTATAAGCAAATTGGGTGAACACAGAATAGTATATTTGTCAGATCTTTGGGAAAGGAAAGATTTTAAGACCAAGCAAGAGTTAGAAAAAATGCAAAATGTTCAATAAATAATTTTGATTACATTAAATTAAAAAGGGTTTGTACAAACAAAACCAATGCAACCAAAATTAGAAGGGAAGCAACAAATTGGGAAAAAATCTTCATAACAAAAAAACTCTGACAAAAGTCTAATTACTCAAATATATAAGGAGCTAAATCAATTGTACAAAAAATCAAGCCATCCCCTAATCTATAAATGGGCAAGAGACATGAATAGGTCATTTTCGGATAAAGAAATCAAAACTATCAATAAGCACATGAAAAAGTGCTCTAAATCTCTAATAATTAGAAAAATGCAAATCAAAACAACTCTGAGGTACCACCTCACACCTAGCAGATTGGCTAAAATGACAGACAGCAAAGGAAAGTAATAAATGTTGGAGGGGATGTGGCAAAAACTGGGACATTAATGCATTGCTGGTGGAGTTGTGAATTGATCCAACCATTCTGGGTGGCAATTTGGAACTATGCCCAAAGAGCGCTAAAAGACTGCCTGCCCTTTGATCCAGTCAAACCACTGCTGGGTTTATAGCCCAAAGAGATCATAAGGAAAAAGACTTGTACAAAAAATATTTATAGCCGCGCTCCTTGTGGTAGCAAAAACTGGAAAACAAGGGGATGCCCTTTAATTGGGGAATGGCTGAACAAATTGTGGTATCTGTTGGTGATGGAATACTATTGTGCTCAAAGGAATAATGAACTGGAGTAATTCCATGTGAACTGAACTGACCTCCAGGAAGTGACACAGAGTAAAAGGAGCAGAACCAGGAGAACATTATACACAGAGATGAATACACTGTGATAAAATTGAACGTAATGGACTTTTCTACTAGCAACAATGCAATGATCCAGGACAACTATGAGGGACCTATGAGAAAGAATGCTATCCACATTCAGAGGAAGAACTGTGGGAGTAGAAACACAGAAGAAAAACAACTGTCTGATCACATGGGAGGATGGGGATATAATTAGGGATATTGACTCAAAACAATCACCCTAGTGCAAATATCAATAATATGGAAATAAGCCTTGATCAATGACACATGTAAAACCCAGTGGAATTGTGCATCAGCTATGGGAGAGAGTGGGAGGAGAGGAGGGATAGAACATGAATCCTATAACCATGGGAAAATGTTCTTTTTAAATTTTAAATGAAAAATTTAAATTAAAAAAAATGACCACAACAGTTCCGTTTTTCTGAAGCATGTCTACCTTCTGAGAACAGCAGTTGCTGAGTTTAATTTGTCCTGTCATTTTATTTGTCTTGGATCCAGGACTACTCACAGTTATAAGAAATCTATTATAAAAGCTAAATCTGACTCAGAATTCTGAGAGAGCAACTGATCATTTGAATGTGACATGCTATAGAATACTTACATGGAGGAAAAACATTATATTTTAGTAATATGCACATGAAGAGTTATAAAAATTGGAACATCTTTAGGTTAATAATTGGAGAAATATGGGCACCAGAACTTTTCTGTAATTTAGGAAAATATTTAATAAATTACTAAATAAAGAAAATGAGAATTT
>NW_025367412.1:0-3036 GCF_016433145.1 Gracilinanus agilis | reverse complement strand
TATAAATTGGAAAAATATATGTATATATATATGCTATACATATATGTGTGGAATGGCATGATCTCACTTTGGTAGGAGATCTCTTAATGGAAGACCCCAAAGATCAGTGTTTTGCCTTATCTATAAATATAAATAAACCAAATAAATACTAAATATATATGAATAAAATATGAAAATATACTAAATAAATATAAATATGCTCATTCTGTTTGTGTGTATTAAGTTTGGAATAAATATAGATAATATTTTAAAGTATTTCTTTCCTGTGAAATTCATATGAAGTACATAGCATGGCATGGTAGATAAGGGTCAGTAAGGCCTGGTTTTAAGTCCTGCCTCTGCCACATATTGGCTGTGAGGTCCTGGACATAGTCTTTAAGCTATCAGTGACCTAAGCAATTGAGTTTCAGATTAGATGCTGATATGTCATAGAAACTCAAGAAATAGTAATTCACATCATATACATCTGTCTGGGTCTTTTAAGTTTTATGAAGCACATTCCTCATAATAGCTCTAGAGTTATTTCATAGAGTTTGATAGGTTTGACAGAGCAGAAAATCTTATTTCCTTTTTTTTTTTTTTTTTAGGTGAAGAAACAGAAAAATTAAGTGGCTATTTGCAAAGTCCTCAGCACAGTGTCACACGATAGATATTTAATAACTGCTTCTTCCTTTCCCCCAATTCTTGCCCATGATTGCACAGTTAGCATGTACCAGAATTGAGATTTGAACCCAAGTCTCACCTGAACTCAACTATATCATGACCCTTGATTTTGTTCTATCTTTTCATTAATTTGTGCAAAGAAACCACCCAGAAAAAATAATCCCCTAAACATTTAAGCAAAACCACATAAAAGAACGCAGGCTGGAGATAGCATTTTGACTTTACACTTTTGTAGTAAGTTAGTACAGTGAGACTACTGCAGTGGAACTGGTTGTATGAACCTAACCTCTTTCTTCCTCAGTTTTATCACCTGTCAAATGGGATCATAATAGCATCTATTTCCCAGGATAGTTGGGAGGATTAAATGGGTTAAGATTTGTGAAGTAAGCTTTAAAGCATTATATAAATGCTAGTCATTATTATTAGTTTCCTGCTAGTTATAGGAAATGTGTGGTGTATTGCTTTTCCTTAATAATTTCAACACTCAGCATGGTGTAGGAAACAAAGACTTGTTCTCTGACTTAGGAAAATTTGGGTTTCTGCCCTCTGACCCTTAATGGCGGTATGACCATGGACACTCAAGATTTCAGGAGACTCTCTAAGATTTCAACTTGAAAGACAGTCATTGGTCTGCATTGGTAGAGAAAGTTTCCTTTCTGGGAAGTTTTACACAAGCAAACTCCCAGGTTCAATCAAAATAATCTTAAGATTCTTCCCCATCTTGGTTGCCTTCTTCCAGAGGAAGGTTGCCAAGTTTATTGATATCCTTTCTAAAATGTTGTTCCCAGAGTTTAACACAATACTCTAAATGTGGTCTGATCAGAGGAGAATACAGCAGGGCTAATAATCGGGCAGTCCTGGATACCATGACTCTTTGAGGCAGCCTGATTACATTAGCATTTTTGGCTGCCATCTGATATAGTCCTGTCTATTCATATTGAGCTTATAGTCCTCTAAAGAAAAAAATATACATAAATATCCTTTTTCCAGACAAACTGCTATCTAAACATACCTCCCAAATCTTGTTCTTTTGGGGATGATTTTTTTTAATCCATGGATCAGTTTACATGCACCCATATTAAATTTGTTCTTAAGAGATTCAGATCAACAGTCAAACTTGTGAAGACATTGTTGGATCCTGACTTTGTTATCTGACAGGTCAGCTATCCCTTTCAGCTTAGTGATGTTGATACCTGATTAACACAGCATTTATTCCTTTCACCAATTCCTTTATAAAACTGCTAAGCAGAACAAGGCAAAACACTGATTCCTGGATTCTTCCACAAGAGATTTCCTATCAAGTTGAGATCACACTATTAAGTGGCTACTTTTTGGATCCAGTTATTTAATCAATTCTATCCAAATCTTGTTCACAAGAACAGTATAAAATATTTTTCTTAAATGCTGTGAAAAATATTAGTAAGTTATATCAATAGTTTAGTTATCCTACAGAAGAAAAAAATAGGTTAGGACAGCATGCATTATTCTTTTTTAAATTATTCTTTTTCTTAATTATTACCTTCTGTCTTAGAATCAATATAATCATTTATAAGACAGAAGAATGGTAAGGGATAGCCAATTGCAGTGAAGTGACTTGCCCAGTGTCACACAGCTAGTAGTGTCTGAGGCCAGATTTGAATCCAGGACCTCTCTTCTGTAGACCAGGATCTCTATGCACTGAACCAACTCTCTATCTAGCTGTCCCCAAATGCATTTTTCTTGATGAAACTGTTGGTTCTTAGTGAATACCATTTCCTTTTCTAGACATTCACTAGCAATCTCTTTAATAGAATTTTGCCAAGAATTTAAGGTGAGTGGCATACTGTTTACCCAGTCCACACCATTTCCCCTTTTTGAAAATAAAGGCTGTTATTCTTTTCTACCTCTATTGCTCAGAAGTTATCCACCCCAGTTCTTTTAGCTGCCTTTCAGCTAGCTAATTTGGGCATGGCATCTTTAACTCAACAAGGGAAATGTAGTGATCTCTTACCATGTCCTTACCAAGAGGAAGATAATATACCAGCACTCAACTCGATTACTCAGTCATTTTTGTTTTAGCTTTTCCAATTTAATTCAATAACCATTCATTACTTGTGTGTTGTGTGTTAGATACTGTGCAAGGTACTGAGGCACAGAAAATACAAATACAAAAAGAATCCATATTCCTGAAGATCTTCCATCCTACTGAAAGATATAACATTCATGAAGTATATGCAAAGCTCTATGTTATGTGCTGGGAATACAAACATAAATTCCAAAACAAATTCTGTCCTTCAGGAACTTCCATTCTACTTGAGAGGTATAAAACAATGATGCATTGATACATACATAGATAGATAGATAGATAGATAGATAGATAGATAGATAGATAGA
>NW_025367411.1:0-8296 GCF_016433145.1 Gracilinanus agilis | reverse complement strand
GTCAGGTTCTTACTTCCTCAAGCCAAGACTCCTGAGGCAGCAGCTCCTTGGCTCACCCCTCGAATCCTGTGTACCATCCTTTGCTTTACTATAGACACGAGTGGCAGCTGAACCTTCTAAGGGTCCCCCTTCTGTGTGGTATATCTCTCCTGCTCCAAAAGTGGCTTGGGGCCCATAGGATCAAGTTCAAAGTCTTTAGCCTGACATTCCAGGACCTTTCTCCTCTATGCTTACCTCTCTTCCTCATTTCCCCCTTCTGCTTTCATTAAAAGTCTATTTTTCTGTGTTGCTTACATATTCACATTCAGTGGAAGCTGCTGTAGGCAACTCTCTGGGGTCTCCAACTTTTCCTACAGATAAACTTGTACTCTGAGCAAAAATCCAAGCGGTAGATGACTATCTCTGTGTGTTAATTGGTGGTTGGCAAGAGTACCTTACTCACTGGCCCAGTTGGATAATTGTGAACACATTTCTTCTCATCAAGCATCAGGCACTCTCTTTCTATCACCAAGTCATTCCTACATCAGCCTCCAGATTAGAGAAGAGGTGTTTCCCCGCCAAACTCCTGAATTCAATTGTTTAACAAAATAAAATAGAATAGAAACAAAATAGAATAGAAACATAAAATAAAATAGAAACAAAAATACAATAGAACATAGATCTAAATCAGTGATTCCTAAAGTGGGTGCCACCGCCCCCTGGTGGGTGCTGTAGTGATCCAGGAAGGCGTTGATGGCCACAGGTGCATTTATCTTTCCTATTAATTGCTATTAAAATTTTAAAAATTAATTTCCAGGGGGCTAAGGAATATTTTTTCTGAAGGGGGGTGGCAGGCCAAAAAGGTTTGGGAACCACTGAATTCTAAATCAATACGTGGCCTGCAGGGATCCTTGGAGTTGGTGGCCTAGGTTTCTATTTGAGTTTTTTTTTTAAACCCTCACCTTCCATCTTGGAGTCAATACTGTGTATTGGCTCCAAGGCAGAAGAGTGGTAAGGGTAGGCGATGAGGGTCAAGTGACTTGCCCAGGGTCACACAGCTGGGAAGTGTCTGAGGCCAGATTTGAACCTAGGACCTCCTGTCTCTAGGTCTAGCTCTCAATCCACTGAAGCTACCCAGCTGCCCCCTCTATTTGAGTTTGACAGCACTCTTGTGCAATTAATTTCTAGTGACCTCAAGGTACCCCACAGAAGCCAAATAAGCATATCTGAAGCTTTGTATGACAATTCCTATGTACATGTTCTGCCTCCCAAGCTCACAGCCCCTGTCTCCTTGCACTCAGGCCTAAGAGACATAGACCTGTACTGTGATGCTGCAGAATGACAGCATTCAGATTTCTATATCTCCAAGAGACCCCATCTACGCATACTGCCAAAAGGGGTCTTCCCTTAAGCCTGGTGATGGATGCCTATAATCCTTGGTACTAGAGTAGGTGAGCTCCTCCTTTAAAAGTTCTGAGCTACAACAGGTTAAGCCTGTTAGATGTTCATACTAAGTCTACCAATTGTGATAAGGCTCCCAGGAGTGTGAAGACCATCAGGATCCCCGAGGAGGGGAAACTCCAGCCCAAGTCAGAAATGGAACACGTGAAAACTCCGGTGTTGATCAGCAATGGAATTGGAAAAAGAAGTGGTAGCTAAACTCCAACCTGGGGAAGAGAAGAAGTCAACAAAAGACCAAATAAATAAAAAAGGCATGCCCGTTAGGTGTGAATCTCAATGCATGGGTATACTTCTGAACACAGGCTATCTAATAATGATTACGTGTATTTATTTCTATGGCACAGTAAAGTTTTCACAGTGTTTTCCTTATAATGACTTTATTATAATTATTCTTATTTTATAAGAAAGAAAACTGAGATTCGGAGATGAAAGATAGCTTATCAATGGTTGCAAAGCTGATGTCAGAGCCTTGATCTCAATCAAGATCTCCTTGGCTGTTTCCACAGCCACTTTGCCCCCTGTATCAGAGTCCTTGAGGGAAAGGGTCTTGAAAATTTATTAAATGCTGACTAATCACCAGGTACTGTGCTAAGGGCTTCAGAAATATGATTTCACTTGATCTCCATCACCAGGAGGTCTTAGCCCTTTCAGCTTTGGAACTATCCCTCCCCGCCAACCCCACTCCAGTACGATCATTTTCTCCTATGTGCCTTGTCCCTCCATGTCTTACTCCTTCTGGAACCATAATCAAATCAATATTGTTATGCTCTCTGGGAACAATGTACTCATTTATTCATCTATAACTCCATTCCCCATTCCTGTAACTTTCCAAAACAAAATACCCCTCCCTAGCAACCAGTCTCCTGACCTCATGTGAGCTGTCTACCCTTATTAAATGTAAGTTTCTTGAAGGTAGGGACTGACTTCCTTTTTTTTAATTTTAAACCCTTAACTTCTGGGTATTGACTTATAGGTGGAAGATTGGCAAGGGTAGGCAATGGGGGTCAAGTGACTTGCCCAGGGTCACACAGCTGGGAAGTGTCTGAGGCCGGATTTGAACCTAGGACCTCCTGTCTCTAGGCCTGGCTCTCAATCCACTGAGCTACCCAGCTGCCCCCGTGACTTCCTTTTGTATTTAAAAAAATTATTATTGATAGCTTGAATTCCTTCCTTTTGAAATTGCCCACTTCTATTTACCAATTTCTACTGACTTACTTAGTCCATTTGTTTCATACATTATCATTTTTTAATTTCCCACTCAATGGGTACTCACTTTGTTTCCAGTTCCTTGCTACCACAAGT
The DNA here is from genome assembly GCF_016433145.1 of Gracilinanus agilis. Lineage (NCBI taxonomy): Eukaryota > Metazoa > Chordata > Mammalia > Didelphimorphia > Didelphidae > Gracilinanus > Gracilinanus agilis. The sequence goes on along the minus strand of NW_025367411.1, from coordinate 5,554 downwards.
AGTGCTCCTATCCATATTTTGGTAGCTCTGGGAGTTTTTCCCTGTTTTTGACTTCTTTCTGGTACAGTCTTAGTCATGGGATTGCCTGGTAAAAAGGGGACTTTTATATATTAAAACCTTTTTATTATGAATTTAATCATAGATAAAGACCTGAAAGCCTTATTATAATGGTTAATAATATAATGATGATGATGATGATGATGCCATTATGTACCATAAAAAAACCCTTTACCTTCTTTTTTTTAAACCCTTACCTTCCGTCTTGGAGTCAATACTGAGTATTGGCTCCAAGGCAGAAGAGTGGTGAGGGCTAGGCAATGGGGGTCAAGTGATTTGCCCAGAGTCACACAGCTGGGAAGTGTCTGAGGTCAGATTTGAACCTAGGACCTCCCGTATCTAGGCCTGGCTCTCGATCCACTGAGCTACCCAGCTGCTTCCCTTTTACCTTTTTACTGTCAGTTCTAAGACAGATGAGCAACAAGGTCTAGGCAATGGGAGTTAAGTAACTTGCCCAGGATCATATAGCTAGGAAGTATCTGAGGCTAGATTTGAACCCAGGAGCTCCTGACTCCAGGCCTGGCACTCTATCCACTGTGCTAACTAGCTGTCTCTGTGCAGTTTGTCTTTTAAAAGTAATGATATAATGACAACAAGGGAGAGTAATGAATGTTGGAGGGGATGTGGCAAAATTGGCACATTAATGCATTGCTGGTGGAGTTGTGAACTGATCCAACCATTCTGGATGGCAATTTGGAACTATGCTCAAAGGGCTTTAAAAGACTATCCGCCTTTTGATCCAGCCACAGCACTGCTTGGATTATATCCCAAAGAGATAATAAGAAAAAGACTTACACAAAAATATTTATAGCCATGCTCTTTGTGGTGGTAAAAAATTGGAAAATGAAGGAATGTCCTTGGGAATGGCTGAACAAATTGTGGTATCTGTTAGTGATGGAGTACCATTGTGCGCAAAGGAATGAAGAACTGGAGGAATTCCATGTGAACTGGAATGACCTCCAGGAATTGATGCAGAGTGAAAGGAGCAGATCCAGGAGATCATTGTACACAGAGACTGATACACTGTGGTATAATCAAACATAATGGACTTCTCTACTAGCAGCAATGCAATGATTCAGGACAATTCTGAGGGACTTATGAGAAAGAAAGCTTATCTACATTCAGAGGAAGAACTGTGGGAGTAGAAACACAGAAGAAAAACAACTTCTTGAACACATGGGTTGATGGGGATATTATTGGGGATGTAGACACTAAACGATAACTCTATCCAACTATCAATAATATGGAATTAGGTCTTGATCAATGATACACGTAAAACCCAGTGGAATTGTGTGTCGGCTAAGGGGGATTAGGGGATTTGGGGGAGAGGGAAAGAACGTGAAACATGTAACTAGGGGAAAATATTCAAAATAAAAATTAAAAAAAATTTAAGACAGATAAAATAATCAATGATACTTAATTGTGTATTTTGTTACTGAGACCCTTCAACAGTAGGAATCTCAATTAATATTAACTATATCATCATATCTTAGTTTGCCTATGTAATAAAAAATGAAAAATGGGGAAAAAGTAATGATATACCTGGGAATCTACTTGACAAGGCAAGGCAAACACAGGAATTATGTGAACACAATTACAAAAAACTTTTCACACAAATAAAATCAGATCTAAACAATAGAAAAATATTAATTGCTCATGGGTAGGCTGAGCTAATATAATAAAAATGGCAATTCTACCTAAATTAGTTTATTTATTCAATGCTATACTACTGAATAATTATGTTATAGAACCAGAAAAAATAATAACAAATTTCATCTGGAAGAACAAAAGGTCAAGACTATCAAGGGAACTAATGAAAAAAACTATGAAGGAAGGAGGCCTGACAGTACCAGATCTCAAACTGTACTATAAAGTAGCAATCATCAAAATGATCTATCTGATACTCGATAAACAATAGAATGGTAGACCAATGGAGTAGATTAGACACACAATACACAAGGATCTTTGCAACCTAGTGTTTAATAAACCCAAAGATCCCAGCTTTTGGAAGAACTCACTCTTTAACAAAAACTGCTGGGGAAATTAGAAAACAGTGTGGCAGAAGTTAGGTACAGACCAATATCTTATACCTTACATATACCAAGATAAGGTCAAAATGGATATATGATTTAGACATAAAGAATGATACCATAACTAAATGAGGGGAACACAGAATTGTTTACCTGACAGATCTTTGGAGAAGGGAAGGATTTGTGACCAAACAAGAGACAGAGATCATTACAAGATGTAAAATGAATAATTTGGATTATATTAAATTAAAAAGCTTTTGTACAAACAAAACTAATGCAACCAAGATTAGAAGGGAAATAAACTGGGAAAAATTTATAAAAAATTTCTCTGACAAAGTTTTAATTTCTCAAATTTATAGATAATGAAGTCAAATTTGTAAGAATACAAGCCATTGCCCAACTGACAAATGGTCAAAGGATACGAACAAACAATTTTCAGATGAAGAAATCAAAGCTATCAATACTCATGTGAAAAAATGTTCTAAATCACTCTTGATGAGAGAAGTGCAAATTAAAACAAGTGTGAGGTACTACCTCACACCTATCAGATTTGTCAATATGGCAGTAAAGGAAAGTGGTGAATGTTGGAGGGGAGGTGGCACAATTGGGACACTAACGCATTGTTGGTGGAGCTGTGAACTGATTCAACCATTCTGGAGGGCAATTTGTTTTATTATTATTTTTATTTAGAATATTTTCCCATGGTTACGTGATTCATGTTTTTTCCCTCTCCCCAAACCTCCCTCCCCTGTAGCCGACACGCAATTCCACTAGGTTTTACATGTATCATTGGTCAAGACCTATTTCCATATTATTGATAGTTGCATTAGGGTGATTGTTTAGCATCTACATCCCCAGTAATATCCCCATCAACCCATGTGTTCAAGCAGTTGTTTTTCTTCTGTGTTTCTCCTCCCACAGTTCTTCCTCTGAATGGGGCTAGCTTTCTTTCTCATAAGTCCCTCAGCCTTGCTCTGGATCCTTGCATTGCTGCTAGTAGAAAAGTCTGTTATGTTTGATTGTACCACAGTGTACAAAAATAATTTAATAAAACAACAATAAAAGAGTAATAATAATGATGATGATATTTAGCATTTACATAGTGCTTTAAGGTTTACAAAGAACTTTTACATTTATTAATTTATTTGATCCTCACAACAACCTTGGCAAATAAGTGCTATTATTTTCCTTATTTTACAAATGAGAAAACTGAAGCACAGAGACAGGTTAAGGGACTTGCTCAGGGTCACATAGGTAGACAGCATCTAAGGAAGCATTTGAACTCAGATTCTATCTAGCCTTTGAACGCATCCTATTTTTTTCCTGGCACACGTGTTTCTGTAATTACATTTATTAAGCAGAAATATTCAATGTTGCCTGCCTTTCCTGAGCTAGGAGAAGAGAATATGGTATCATAGAAAGAAAGAGGCCTGGGATTTCAAATCAAAGGATGTGGGTTCAAAATCTTCACAAAATGACCATCAGGACTTTTTGTAAGTCATTTCACCTGTGTGGGCATTGGCTTTCTTCATCTCTCACTCCAGAGTTAGAGACAACTCTCTCTGAAGTCCTTTTTAACTCTTGATCCTAGGATCTAATGGGGGTACAAATGGCAGCTAGGGGCACTGTCAGAGAGGGGTTCAAACTGAGATAGAAAGGGGAATATGGAGAAGGATGGACAGCAGACGTTTGGGTTGTGTGGTAGGGGCAGATGGAGAGGAAGGTCAATGGCACTGACAGGAGTCTGCTGAACTGGTCAAATTCCTTGTGGCCTTCCCTACACCCCACTGTACTTTCTTTGGAATGAATTGTACTCTCTTCAGTAACGTTCCCTGATTTAGGCCTCTCATCTCTACTTTATCTGTGGCTTCCAGCAAACTAGAGAGTTAGACAGATGTTAAATGACTTGCTTAGGGTCACCAAGCAAAGAAGTATTTGAGACGGGATTTGAACCTGGGTCATTCCGATTCCAGGTCCTGTGCTCTATCACTATACAACATGGCTATCTCAGGTTGGGTGTAGGGGCCTGAGCACAGAAATATGAATCAGGTATAGAATAGGTAGTTGTTGTTGCTTTTTATCCAGAAAACAAATGCTTCTATAAGGAATGATGAACAGGATGATTTCAGAAAGAGCTGGAAAGACCTACATGAATTGATGCAGAGTGAAGTAAGCAGAACCAGGAAAATATTGCACACAGTTACAGCAATATTGTGGAAAGTTCAAATGTGACAGACTTCATTACTAACAGCAATACAATGATCCAAGACAACACTGAGGGACTCACGAAAAAACCTGCTATCCATCTCTAGAGAAAGAATTGTTGGAGTAGAAATGCAGATGAAAACATGTGATTTATCACTTGTTTATTTGGGTGTATGATTTGGAGTTTTGGTTTTATAAGATTATTCACTTATAAAAATGAATAATATGGAAACATATTTTGTGTGACAGTACACGTGTAGCCCAGGTCAAATTGCTCAGCTCTGTGAGGGAGACAATTTGGATCATATAACTTCAGGAAACTTATATAACTTATTTTATTAAAGTAAAAAAAATTAACTAAATTCAATTAAAAAAAAAAAAACCTAAAGGGGGCAGCTGGGTAGCTCAGTGGATTGAGAGCCAGGCCTAGAGACAGGAAGTCCTAGGTTCAAATCTGGCCTCAGCCACTTCCTAGCTGTGTGACCCTGGGCAAGTCACTTAACAACCTCATTGCCTAGCCCTTACCGCTTTTCTGTCTAGGAACCAATACACAGTATTGACTCTAAGACGGAAGGTCAGGGTTAAAAAAAACCCTAAATACAATTAAAAAAACTAAATACAAATAAAAAGGATATGCTGAACACAAAACACACATATATCCATTTGATAGAAACAAGTTTAGGTGGCAGTAAGAACCTCTGTTTATAACTATGTCTATACACAAATATGTAATAGGGGTTTGATGTGATCTGCATATGTACCAGATTCCTGTTACATGTGTTTATGTACTTATACATATATGTATGTATACAGGTGTGCATATATTTACATATATATCCACATAGAGACAGAGAGGGGGAGTTACAGAGAGACAAAAAGAGAGATGGAGAGAGAGACAGACACAGAGACACAGAAAGAGGAGAGAGAGAGTGACAGAGAAAAAGGGAGAGAGGAAGAGAGAGAGACAGAGACAGATACAGAGAGGAGAGAGAGACAGAGTGACAGAGAAACAGAGGAGACAGAGAGAGAGAGAGAGAGAGAGAGAGACAGACAGACAGACAGACAGACAGAGACAGAGAGACACAGAGGAGAGAGAGTGAGGGAGAGAGGACAGAGAGAGGAAAGAATGATAGAGACAGAGAGAGAGGAGAGAGAGACCAAGTGAGAGAGAGGGAGAGACAGAGACTGAGAGGAGAGACAGGGGAGAGAGAGACAGAGAGAGGAGAGTGATAGAGGGGAGAGAGACAGAGAGAGAGAGAGAG